>NW_015167541.1:589488-653829 GCF_001447785.1 Gekko japonicus | reverse complement strand
AGGAATGCAGAACAAATGAAAGCTTTTTGGAAATTATCTACTGTTTCAGAAAAATCAGAAAATGGAGGTAAGTTTCCCATGATTTTCAGATTAATGTGTGGGAAAAATCTGTTAATCACTGGTTTTGATTTCAAATTGAGCATTTATAGAATTTATTTTTTTTTTCTTTTCATAATTAGTTCCTTAACATTTTTAAATGAAGATTTTCTTGGTAGAAGTGGTCATTTTGTAGTTGGCGCTGTACAAGAATCATGTGATAGAAGTCTTTGAATACTAGTGTGCAAAAGTGTAACTTCAGATTTGCATGCAGTCATTATCTTAATCCGGTCATACTCAGTGGTTCTCAAGCCAGCTGTGGCTCTCTGAAGAGCCAGCTGTGGCTCTTCTCAGCACCATTTGTCAATGTGCCACCCCATGTTCCAGGAAGGTAGGTAAGCTGTTGCCCAGCAAGGCTTGAGTTTGATACATGGTTCCTACCCTGAAACAGATAGCATCAGAAGGTCTGGAGGATGGGTAAACTGCATGCCAGGGATGGCAGTAAGGAGCCCGTTCCCCTCTCCTTTCTCTGCTGCCTCTGCGCTCTCATTCCAGCACCTGAACAGTAAGCAAGCTGGTTGCGGAAAAGAGAGTAAAATCACCATCATAACAGCTGGGGAGGTACCATGAAGGCAGACAGGGAAGTAGAAGAGTATGCAGGCTTCTTGCCCAGAGAGGCTTTGCAATGCTGCTGTCTGGCTCAAAGGCAGCTTTTACAGTGGGAAGCCTAAGCATCCTTTACTTCCAACATCTCTGCCTTCTTGTTCTGTATCTCCAGCAAGAGGCAGAGCAGACTCTTGAAGCTGCTGGTCAGATCCAGTTGAGCAGGCTCAGCAGAACTTCAGTGGGGGAAGTCATCCAAACTGGTAAGGTCATGCCTCTCTTGCTTCAGGCAGGGCTGTGCAAATTTGTGTAGACTTGATTGGCTCAGAGCGAGGCTGACCCTCCAGATTTGATTGCCCTGCCACTCCAGCAGGACACTTGAGCCTAGCTCCGCTTTCTTGGAGACTCTTGCCTTATTGGTATGGAAGATGGAAAAGCCTCTCCCACCTGAGGTTCCAGGCACCGGAGACTGGCCAATGGCAGATACCTCTATAGCGGCACAAGCTGCCATCAGTGCTGGCAGGGTGATGATCTAATCTATAGATCTAGTTCCTTGGGCCCATGTCTACAGCAGGCCTTCCTTATCAGAAGGACTAAAAAAAAATCACTTTCGTCAACATACTTCCCCCCCCTCCGAAGAAATCACTAAGCGGATGGCCTTCATGATGAGATCTGTTTCCTCCAGCCTCCTTACCTAATGGTAATCACGGACACCGGCAGATGTGGCTGGGGAGCACACTGCATGGATCAGATTATCCAAGGCAGATGGAGCCTGTTGAAGTGTGTGTGTGTGTGTGTAAAAAGGTGGCAGAGCAGCTTTTAAAGTGATCCCAGGGGAAAGCCAACAGGAGCTGATTCAGGACAAGGCAGTCCAAAGTGATAATTGCATAAACACGCAGGCTAATATTGATAAGAGCATAACAGAAATTGGGACTGATGGTAGGATGGTGAATGAGGGCTATGTGTGGCGACTAAGGGGCCAAGAGAAGCAAGGGTTGCTGGAGACTTTCAAAATACCTTTGACAAGGTACCTCACCAAAGACTCCTGAGTAAATTTAGCAGTCATAGAATAAGTGGACAAGCTCTCCTATGGATTAAAAACTGGTTAAATGACAGGAAGCAAAGAGTAGGAATCAATGGACAGTACTCACAAGGGGGGGGAAGTAATCAGTGGGGTCCCACAAAGATCAGTATTGGGGATGGTACTATTTAATTTATTCGTAAATGATTTGGAACTAGGGATGAGTAGCGTAGTGGCCAAGTTTGCAGATGACACAAAATTATTCAGGATGGTGAAAACCAAGGCTGACTGTGAAGAGCTCCAAGAGGACATCCACAAACTGGGTGAATAGGGGACAGTGTGGCAAGTGAAGTTCAGTGTTGGGAAGTGCAAGATGATGCACATTGGCACAGTGAAAGTGTCAACCCAGTGTGCTGCAGCAGTGAAAAGGGCAAACTGTGTTAGGGATTATTAGGAAAGGGATTGAGAATAAAACAGTTGATATATAATGCACCTGTATAGATCTATGATGTGGCCTCATTTAGAATACTATGTACAATTCTGGTGACCGTATCGCAAAAAAGAACTCACAGAGCTGGAGAAAGTACAGAGGAGGGTGATCAAGATGATTAAGGGACTGGAGCACCTTTCCTATGAGGAAAGGCTGAAGAATCTGGGACATAAATTTTGAAGAGAGACAACAAAGGGGGGACATGATAGAGGTTTATAAAGTTATGCATGGGGTAGAGAGAGTTGACAAACAGACATTTTTCTCCCTCTCCCAAAATACTAGTACTGAAGCGGAAGACAGGAGGGCCTGGCGGGATCTAGTCCATGGGGTCGGACTCGACTGTGCGACTGAACAACAACAACAAAGGGCATCTAATGAAGTTGATGGGCAGTAGTTTCAGGACTGACAAAATGAAATACTTCTTTACACAGAGTGTGATTAAAATGTGGAATTCACTGTCAGAGGATGTAGTGATGGCTACAGAAATAAACAGTTTTAAAGGGGGATTATATAGATTCATGGAGGATAGTTCTATGTGGCTACTAGACATGGTGACGGAGAGGAACCTCCACATTCAGAGGCATTAACTCTTGGAATCCCAGAGCCAGGTGGCAACATCAGAAGATGTCTACTTGTATGCCCTGTCGGTCACTGTGTGAGACAGGGTACTGGACTAGACGAACCACTGGTCTGATCCAGCAGGACTCTTCTTATCCTTTTATGTTGATATGGTCACCTTTGTGCTATACTTTCTGTTCTAGTAAATATCAAGACAGTGTGTGAGGGGCTTTGTGTAATATTTAAGTTACCTGCTGTGATAATAGAAAGATGAATGAGGTATGAAATTAAAATATGGAACATGGTAGTAGGGACACTCTGCAAGGCACATGCCACCTCTGTGCTGCAAGTATTGCATTAGTTTCCAGTTTGTTGCCAGGTTTAATTCAAAACATTGGTACCTGCTAAGAAAGGGAGATCTCTGCAGTGTATACATTTTGCATCATTTCTTTGACCGTATTGCTTGAAAGTATACTTCAACTAAACCTTTTTAATACATCCAGCCATTTAAATGTTCTTTGCAGAGTTTACAGAAGACAGATATATTTACTATAAGAACTGTCCATACTGCTTGCTTCTCCATGTAGTCCCTTGCATTTTGCTGTATTTAAATATGCTTCTCAAGTCCATATTGCCAGGTGATCAGTTTGTCCAAATTGCTTACTGTTCTCAATGGGGTGTATTCTCTCTTTTTCTTACCCTGGATAGGTTCTGGCTCCCTCAGGGCCAAATTTGACCTTTCGGAAGGACCCAGTAAGCCCACAACACTTGCAGTGCAATTTATCAGTGAAGGAAGCACTCTTTCAGGAGTAGACATTGAACTAGTAGGCACTGGCTATCGACTTTCCTTAGTAAAAAAGAGATTTGCCACTGGTAAGAAACATAAAGTTAAGTTACAATGGTAGACAAAATGTGTTAGTCTTTTAAGTGTCATTTGTTATAATAATTACACACCTGTCATTGTTTTTAAATATCTGTGAGATGCAATCAGTGCAGGGCCAGTGGCCATCAGACATGTATAGTACGTGTCTCTCCAGTGTTTGCCTCAGTCAGCACTCTAAATAGGCTTGTCATTCATAGGTTTAGACATTCATCTCCTCTTAGCATTTTACCGTGTTCACCATAGCATCTGTTAACGTAAATTCTGGATCAACCATCAGATATGTACACTAACTTGACATTTTGGGATAAAAGCATAAGCATGTTTGGTGCACCTATTCTTAATTATTCTTGTATTGAAATAGAAGAGAAATATTTGTAAGTATCTGTACATGGGTCTCACTTTACTGACAATGTATTAACTGAAATTTTTGTGTCTTTCAGGACGATATATGGCAGATTGTTGATCAACCCTGTGGGGGGGGAACAGTTCTCAATCAATACTTCATTCTTACTACCTTCCCAACACTATTGTATAACACACATTTTTTGAAAATGTTGACTGTTTTTAGCCGTTTATTACTCAACAAAAATGCACTTTTTAAAATTAAGTCATTTTAAAAATATTCTTTGTTTTGTAATAGCACTGAGGCAAACTCCAACACTATCTATAAAAGATCTACTGCAATACTGAGGAACAAGAGTACTCAAAAGTTTAGTACAGATGTAGCCTAAGAGCCAAAATAGCAATCTTTGTGGTGTTAAGAGTATGAGGTACTCTGACACCATAAACTACACAATATTTTAGCTTTATTAATATTACTCAACTATAATGTTTTTCAGTTCTCCTTATTGCCATTCCATACACATAGTGGCAAAGTCATTTTTTGTTTTGTATAGTCATGTGCCATATCTTAGAGAGATGTATACAAAAATTGATTTCTACATACTATATATTAAGTATACATTGTTTTATTAAAGATTGTATACATTGTTTTATTAAAGATTGTTTTAAAATTGTAAAGTGCAATGTTTTAAACCCAAACAGCAGAGATATTTACTTCTGCCATTAGTTAAATTTATGGGAGCTGTAATTTTTGAATTAATGCTGTAGATTAATTTATTTTTATATGGAATATGTAACATTTGTGCCTTTTTTTAAAAGCTGTGCCTGTCAAGATGTTGTTAATGTGCCTCTCATTTCTTTTTTCAGTGTCTAGATCTTCTATATAGAAAACATGGTGTTTTTTCTGTGTAATCAGTACAAATTTATATAATTCCCTATGCAGGGATATTAATGCAAATGTACAGTAGTTATAGAACGACTAATATTAGATGACTTCCATGTGGGTTAATTGCAATACATGCAACCACTGTAAAGGGAATAGCCTAATTTTGATACATTCACAGAAAAACATCTTTATGCTCAAAATTTTAACTTCATTGTCACCAAAGATGTCTAAAATTCTGAAGGTGCATTAAATACTTTAAACTAATTTATAAAAGAACAGTTGTAGCATTTCCCTTTGACTACAGTTTTGAAGATTCAAGCGCTTTCAGAAATGTGATGTGAATGTAAATGTTTCTTGTGAGGAGTAGCTTTCTTTAACGGTTTAAGCTGGGCAAGAATTGCCATTTGTCTTAATTTCAACAATATTGAAACTTTTGGATTGGTCTCTGATCTCTTTTCCCCATTTTTAAATACGGTAGCAAATAGTGGCTCTAAACTGTTGGAGTGATCCATTGGGATAATTTTTAATGTCAATTATTAATTTTAGAGTTATGCTGTTAAGACATTATTAAATGCTGAAATCAAAAGTTGTGGTGTACTTAAAGTCTATAACCAACAGCTGAAAATTTTAGATTACACTTCTGAATTCCATTTGTATATGAAAAGTATATTTTAAAAGCAATAACTAAATATTTTGTGAAACCACTATATTAATTTGTTGGGCAGCTTGATATATGATGCCTGTTTAATTTTGGTAAAACACACTACAAAGGCTGCAACCAATAACAGGTGCATATGTTTTAATGATGAATTTCTACATTAACAATAGAACATATAATTATGGTCAAATGACTTTATTGGATTACTTTACTTTTTAAGATTGTTCTTTTAAACTTTAAACTAGATTTCCTTGGAACAATACATATTGGATCTTCATATTCTAAAATGTTAGTCTCTGCTAAGTGATTATTACTAGAGCTTTTAAATAATTGGCATTTCAAATGGTGTTTCAAATGGTTCAATCTCTTACTGGAATCTTAATTGTAATCTGCTTTTATAATCAAAAATTGGGGGGCAATTTAACTCTTCATTATTGAAATCCTATTTTACTCTCCATTTTTAATCATGTATTTCTACAAAGTTAAAAGTTAGCACCTTTAATCTAGACTTCTTACCAAGTATTCTCAAACTTTTATTAGCAATGGGTGCAGGTTACAATTTTGAAGCCATATGAGTTTATATAGAATTTTTGTAAAGAAATCTTTAAAATTTGTAAAAATACAGATATCTGAGGAGAATTAAATGCAGCAAGCTGGATCTTGCTTGTTTATAAAGTGATCATCTTTATAGCTGCCTCTTGTGAGAGAATTTGTAAACAACTCTAAAGGGTCTGTGGTTTCTATGAACTGTAAATTAGAGTACTATAAATCTATTTTACAAAAAGTGTAAATACATCTGAACTTTCACAAAATGTAAAAAATTGCACCCCATAATAAACATGTAATATATAACTTACAAGTTGACTTTTGCTGCTTACATATTATTGGAGGTATTCTCAAGCATTAGACTATTCCATCCAAGGATGGATTTCTCACATAAAATATATCTGTGTTCTGAACAAGGGAAATGCCTTTGAAGTAATTGACCTGAATTTTAGTAAAACATCTAAATGTACTCCGCTAAAAATTAAATATTGTAGCAGACACATCTGAGCACACTATTCTAGCTTTGTGCGAAGGCCGATCAGGCTGGGAAGCTACATGATATCTTCTTACCACTTTTGTTAAAAGAAAAGCTCAGGTATTTGTAGGGCTTGGGAGGGAAGGGGCTTGGGAGGGAAGTATTTAGGTCCTTTGCCCTACTCTTTATAAAAATTACTTGAGGATTTGGTGCAATGCCAACTCTTTGTCGCTCCTTCTTCTCTATTCTCATTTTTTTTAAAAAATGCTGGCACAGAAGGGAAGACTTGCAAGATGACAAGCACTGTATACCCACCCACCTTCTTATGTTTATGCAGCCATTTTCATGAGGTGACACCCTTTGCTGAAAAAAATCTATTTCAGAGAAGGTTATAAGTATGACTCTAATGTTTAATCAATTAAAGACATTGGGTGAGACCTTTCCCATGTCCACCAGTGGGAGGCACCCTAAAACTTCAATAGGTTCCGATCTGAAAAAATTCTTCAACTGAAACATAACCCTTCAAAGCTCAATCATCATTATAACTTATATACTAAATAGCCAAGTCCGCTAAATCTCAGGATACTTAAATCTAGTGATCGGAGCTGTGAACAGGAAGGCAAATCTTTCTACAAACCTGCAGGGGGACAGCTGAACATAGGGGGCAGATAAATGTGGGTTGAGTGTTTGATGGGAAGAAGAGAAGGAAGCGGGAAAACAGGAGAGACCCATGGGGGCTTTCAGGGAGGGAAATAGCAGGGAAGGAGAAAATTAGATGTTCTCCATAAGTTCTTGCAGGTTCCCACTTGTATGTTATAATAGTGAAGTCAGCAAATTTTGCATACTTAAATCTGGTGATTGGCAAGACAGATCTTTCTACAAACCTGAAAGCAGGTCTTTCCACAACCCGGAAAAGGGTCCCAGGTTTCCAGAAAAATATGAAACCTAAAAAAATACCCCGGGGGGGGGGGCTTAAACCCAAAATGGTTAGAAGTGCCTGTAGCTTTAAAAAAGATTCCCTCAGTGGCTCTTGCTAGGCAACCACAGCATTCCAGGCTTCAGTTTCACTGAATAAAAGGCGGTGGAGGCAGGGTCCTTCCTAGGCCTATTTTGGTCTTTGAGGGAGGATTTATTGGGGTCTGACTAGGGTTCCCAGGTCCAGATTGGGAAATTCTTGGAGATTTTTTGGAGAAATTTAAGTGGTTAAGATGCTGAACTGCAGGCTGTGGAAGGTCAGTAGTTCAGCAGTTTGAGACCCGGGTGCCGCATGACGGAGTGAGCTCCCATCTCTAGTTCCAGCTCCTGCCAACCTAGCAGTTCGAAAGCAAGAAATTGCAACTAGATAAATAGGTACCACTTCGGTGGGAAGGTAACAGCATTCCGTGCGCCTTGGTGTTTAGTGATGCCGGCCACATGACCACGGAAACGTCTTCAGACAGCGCTGGCTCTTTGGCTTTGAAACGGAAATGAGCACCGCAACCCTGGAGTTGGATTCGACTGGCTTTCGAGCAAGGGAACCTTTACCTTTAAGGAGTGCAAGTTATGGGGATGGAAGAGGCCTCGGCATGGTAAAAAGCCACATGTCCACCCAAAGCAGCCATTTTCTCCAGGTGGACAGATCTCTGTCGTTTGGAGTTCAATTGTAATTCTGGGAGATCTCCAGGGCCCACCTGAAGGTTGGCAACCCTAGTCCTGGCAGCAACCTCTGGGTGACTTGATACCACCTGACTTGTATGACTGAACTAAGCCTGGCTGCTTGCTACTGGTCAACAGCAGCCACTTTATGAAAGCTAATGTGGTGTAGAGGGTACGGCTTCAGAGTAGGGCCTGCAAGATCTTGGTTCAATTCCCCATCTTGCTGTGGAACCTGACTGGGTGAATTTGGACCGGCCACATGCTTTCAGCCTAACCTGTTTTACAGGGTTGTTGTGCATAAAAAAGGGGGCAAGAATAATGTAAGCTGCTTTGGTCCCCACTGTGGAGAGAGACTAGGTTTTCCTAGGTAGAGGCTGTGGTTGGGGTGGGAGGGAGACAGAAAGCTGAAGACGGAAGCGCAGATAAAGGTAAGTTGGCTGTTAGGTGGGAAGGAGATAGGGTTGTCAACTCCAAGTTGGGAAATTCCTGGATATTTGAGGGGTGGAGGGTGGGGTTTGAGGAGGGGAGGGACCTCAGACTCTACCCTCCAAAGGAACCATTTCCTCCAGGTGCCTACCTCCAGGTGAGGGCTGAAGATCACCTGGAATTACAACTGATCTCCAGATGAGAGATAAGTTTCCCTGGATAAAATGGTGCTTTGGAGGGTGGAGTCTATAGTATACCCTGCTAAGATCACTTCCCTCCCCAAACCTTGCCTTCCCAAGGCTCCACACCCAAATCTCCTGAAATTTCCGAACAATGGAGCTGGCTACCCTGAGGAGAACTGTAGTTGGGAAATCCATTGATTCCTGGAGAGCTGCCATCACCACTGGTGGCAGGTCAGGAGAGTGATGGAGTGCAGAAAGAGTGATGGAGTAGGGGCAGAAAGAGGAAGTGACAGACATGGAGAAGAGTAAGAAAAGGAAAAAGTAAGAAAAGGAAAAGAGTAAGGAGAAGACATGGAGAAGAGTAAGAATAGGAAAAAGTGTGAGAGAAGTAGGGGGAGAAGGGAGGAAGCAAAAGTGGGGGAAATGAGATAGACACCCCCACATGTTTCTTGCAGGTCCCCACTTGTATATTCTAATAGTGAGGTTGGCCAGATTTGAGGATACTTACATCCAGAGACTGGACCCGTGAAGGGCCATGTCAGATCTTTTGATGAACCTGAACAGCGGTCCAGGTTTGCAGAAAATTCTGAAATCTTTTTTTAAAAGCCCCCAAATGATAAAAGGAGTACCTGTAGCTTTAAAAAAGGATGCCCTCAGTGGCAATTGCTAGGCAACCACAACAGCCTTATTTCTGTCAATAAAATGGGGGGGAGGGGAGGGGACCCTTTTTAAAGAGTTTTGGCCTTTGAGGGAGGACAATTTGGTACCATGTGATCACCCAGATATGGCTGCTTGCTACTGTTCACCAGCAGCTGCCCCACAAAAGCCAGTATGGTATAGTGGTTAAAGTTTCAGACTAGGACCTTGAATCCCCATTCTGCCCTGGAATGTCACTGGGTAAACCTTGAGGATGTAAGAAATGCCAGGAGAAAAGGGGATGGGGGAGAGCCCACCACATACCTGGGCACAGCCTGGGGGCTGGTACCAAATGGCTGGTCCATTGTTTTCCCAGGTAGAGGCTGCCAGGGTGAGGGAAGGAGGGACAGCTGAATCCAAGGGCAGATAAAGTTAGGTTGGCTGGTGGGTGGTAAGGAGAGAAGGCAGCAGGAAAGGGGGACAGGCTATGGGGGCTTTCAGGGAGGGGAAAGAGAAAATAGTGGGGGTTGGGAAAATGAGATGCCCCCTGCAAGTAATTCTGGGTCTCCTGCTTGTCAATATCTCAAATTCTCAACGTGGCCGTATTTGAGGATATTTACTTCTGAAGATCTGAGCCACAAACAGACATGATAGATATTTCTACTAACCTAAGAAAAGCCCCATGTTTGCAAAACAAATTTAAAATCTTATATATATTGAGGGGGGTTTAAAAACCCCAAATAATAGCAGTGCTTATACCTTCGTGAAAGGTAATCTCAGTGGCCATCTGTGGGTTGATTGGCAACCACAACAATATTCAAACCTTGGTTTCCATTAGCAAAAGGCAAGGGGAGGGCTCTTTCCAGAGCTATTTTGGCCTCTCAGTCTACCCTTACTGCCACTGAAGGATTCATTGGGGCCCCAGCAACCAGGTAATTTGCTACCATGCAATTTGCATGACTCAGGAGTGGTGGTGGCTGGCTACTGGTTGACTTGATGTCGCACAACTCACCTGGGCCCAGCAGCAACCTGTACACAATCTGCACAACTTGGCCAAATTTGGCAGTGGCCACTGCACAACCCACCTGAGTGACTTGCTACTGTACAACGTCTGCAATTTGTCTGGGCTTTTCCCAGGGGGTGGCTGCCACGGGGAGAGAATGAGTGAAAGCTGAGAGCCAGTGTTGCGTAGTGGTTAGAGTGTCAGACTAGGGCCTGGGGAAATTGAGGTTCAATTTTCCACTGCCATGGAAGCTTGCTGGGTGACCTTGAGCCAGTCATTCTCTCTTGGCCTAATTTACCGCACAGGGATGTTGTGAGGATAAAATGGAGGAGAGGAGAATGATGTAAGCTGCTTTTGTGGTCCCCATTGGAGAGAAAGTTATGTAATAAAGCTGAAAATTTGGGGAGGGGGCGCAGATAAAAAGACTGGTTGGTGAGTAGGAAGGAAGCAGAGAAATGGGATAGGATATGGAGTCTGCCAGGAGGAAATAGTGTGAGGAAGGGAATACAAGGAATAAAGGGGAAATGACGTCCCCCCCCCAGTGTCCTTGTAGATTCCCCACTTGTATCTTTAATTCTAACATATGGTGCCCACCTATATATATACTTAGAAAGACTGCCTTATCTTCACCAGGAGAATGTATCCCTGTTGATTCCCCTGAACCCATGTGGCTTTTGATATCATCAACCATTATATCCTTCTGGAGGAGCTGGCCAGGTAGGAAGAAGGGGGGCGCTGTGCTTTGGTGTTCCACTCTTGCTTTGCCTGTCAGTTCCAGAAGGTGGTGCTATGGCACCCTGTGGCATTTATGCTGTGGTGTCCCATAGGGGTCCATCTTATTCCCGATGCTACTTAAATTGCTGGAACAGATCACCTAGGAATCTGGAGTAAGGTGCCACCAGTATGCTGATGATACCTAGATCTATGTCTGCCTAGTAGTTGAGTTTCAGGTCTATGAAGGTCCTGAACAAATACATGCAGCTGCAGAATGTAATGGGGTACATGAAGATTAATAAACTGAAGCTTAATCCAGAGATCATTTAGGTGCTGTTGGTCAGTGACAAATCTCAAGGGCTGAGGAATCACCCAGTCTTGGATGGGGTTGCATTCCCCCTGAAGGAAGAGGTTTATAGCTTGGGGGTACTGCTGGTTCCTGGCCTATGGTTGGAGGGTCTGTGCCACACAGTGCCTTTTATCATGTCAGTAATGGCTGTTTTCCTTATAGACCAAAGAAGTAGAGACTGACACCAACAAAATGGAGACAGAATGATCATGGCAACAACTAGTTGCATTACTATCACCAGGTCTGCTATTTGTCTGCATAATTGCTGACATATAGCTTCTGTTCTCTATCAAGCAGAGAAAGGGAGAGAAATTTTCCAATGCTTTATTTTTGCATAGGAAATTCCCCATTTCTAAACATTCTTTGTTTCATAAAGCTAGGATCACTGAAAGGTTGCCATTGCTAATACTATATTAGATAAGCTTGTTAGTTTCAAAGTTGTAATTAATGATTTTCAGGTGACTATACTTAGGAACTATGTGAGACAGCACATGTATTTTTTACTGATTTGTAAATAATTACAAATTTACCTGATTAACTGCTCAGTTCAAATACAAATAAAGCTAAAATTGTTATTTATATTTATTTATTTACAAAACTTATATCCTGCCTTTCTGTCCTTGTGGAAGGGATATGGTAATAATCAGTCTGATATGGAACTAATGAGTAATACAAGCAATGTTCTGTAAAGTGACTGAAACTGAGGTTCCCCAGTAGCATTCATGGAGGAGAGTTAATTCTGTTGCTAGTGATGAAAGGACAACCATATTCACAGCATATAATACACAGTTATTTGAATGTGCTGAAGTTAGTGCATCAATCCTGCCTTTATTTTCCCCCACACTTTAAATTTAAACAGTGTAATGGAAGTAGGTGCTGTACTTTCTTTCATTTTTAAAAGTATTATTCCAGTAAAATTTGTTTCCACATACAGTTTTTAAGTTGTTTGAATATGACATTTAAACCATACTTGATTATTTTTTTTCTAACCAAATAACTGTTGCAATGGAACATTTTATAATTAGGATGGGACACTTGAAATTTTGTAAAAAAAATAATAATCCTAGATCTGATACTGTTTTACTTAAGGCATTCAAAATTTTCTAGAAATTTTTCTAATTTATATTTTTCTGGAAAACTCACATCACTGGCTTTAAGTTACATAGATATCCTTTCTTCTCCCCCCCCCCCCAACAAGCAAAGGCTTTCTGTTGGGGACCTCCTGAATGACTTAGATGACCTTTTCTGTATATCCAACTCTAGAAAGTGTCTCAGTTCAATTTCCAAATGGTTACATACAAGCAGCTTGGGTCTGGATGTTGTATTGATCTTCAAGAGGTCAGGGAATCCTCCATGGATTTTTTACATCAATGTTTCTATCATGGCATTTTCTTCATTAGTCTGGGTATGAGAGGTGGTGGCAGGACAGAGGCATGCATAAGGCCCAATGGCCAATGTGACAATATGGAATCTGAGGCAATGGGCTTGGACAGTATGGCAATCTTATTTATTTACGGAATTCTATGCTGCTTTCCAGAGACCTCCTTGAGTTGGATATATGTTCTGCTTAGATTGACAGATGATGATTCTCTGCCCATGACAGCAAGGAAAATACTTCTCTATAGAGATATTGACTTGATTCCTCCTGGTTTGTTGACGTGTACTTGGCAGCTGTGTTATTTATCCTGAAGAGGACATGAGCGTGATGGATCAACAGAAGACAATGATTGACAGGTAGTGTGATGCGCTTTTAGTTTCAGCCAGTTTATGCTGCTGTTCCTGTCTTTTCTGTCCTAGAGACCTGAAGAGACATTTCCTAGTCTGTGCCCTGTAGACCTGAAGGCTTGCGTCCATGGTTGCTTGGATTTGTGGATGTGTTATTTAGAATTTCCTTTTGGAATGTCTTCCTACCCCCACAGGCATTGCCAGAGAGAAGTTGGGACACTGATAGAGTGTTTCTCCATAATCTCATATTGGTAAAGTTGGTACACCCATTGAACGTTATGGAACCTTGTTTATTGTATTGATTTGATGCATGTGATCATTGAGCCCTGAAGCTATGCAAGAAACATCAGGTCCGGTTTTCTGTAAATTCTGTAAATAAAAAATAAATAGTATGATAAGTTTGGAATACAGAGTTACTTGAATAACAGGTCTTCTAACAGCCCATACTATTTCCTTCCAACAATGAAGACATGGTTAAATATGGGACCTGCCTCCTGATCTGACGGCAGAATTTTTTTTTTTTTGCCATCAAGTCTCAGTTGACTTATGGGGTTTTCAAGGAATGACAAGTTCAGAAGTAGTTTGCCATTGCCAGCCTTTGCGTAGCAACTATGGACTTTGATCTCCTGTCCAAGTACTGACCAAGGCCAACCATGCTTAACTTCTGAAATCTGAAAAGATCAGGCTAGCCTGCGCTATCCAGGTCAGGGTGATGCAGGAATCACCTGTGCTAAAATATGCCCACCTACTCTGAGAGCTATTTTATTCAGTACATGCTTTGTGACCCAGTAGTGAAATTTGCTGATAACAGATTTGGAAAAATAATGCATATTGATAAGAACTGGGAATAACTTCACTGATAGTTGTTAACAGAAATTAAATTAATCACTATGAACAATACTATGTAATAAAGAAACGTTTAAAAAAACGAAATTAGTATGAGACACACACATTTTTTTCCCTGTGGGCTGTGAATATCTCAATTTGTAAACAACAAAAAATTACTAAACTGCCTTTAAGTATCAATAGTTTTTTTAAATTTTCCTTCTAAGAAAGCACAGCTCTGGCGCGGAAGACCAGATTTCAGTATCACATGATTTTTCAGCTATGTTATTCATATTTAATATACATCATCTGAGAGCATTAGCAAACAAGTTTCTCTCAAGAGACCCAACCCACCACAAACTGTCAGGTGATAAAAGTCTGATTGCGGTGTCAAGTCTATGTATGAGTTCCAGCTTGGCTGGGTCTTGTTGCAGTCCCCCACTGAAACCCTTGTGAGGAGGGCAGCACTGCTATCCCTCTGGCATTTGTCAAGGGATAGGAGAGAGTGCTTGTTTGGTGTAGTGGTTAGAGTACTGGACTGGGATCTTGCAAACCCATCTTAAAATCACCATTCTGCCAGGAAGCTCACTGAGTGGTGGAAGGAGCCCATTTGGTTGAGTTCTTGTTGGCAGCCAAACTGCCTGTATGTATAGTAAACATCAAGCCGTCTCTGAGAAACACATTTCTAAATTCTAGCAAACATAGGCCACTTAAACGATCTACGTTTATTTTTTCTTGAATAAAAATAAAACTCATTTAGACGTGGAAGGTGGGGAATAAAAAAATATCTAGGAGCTACACTGATGCATAACCAATCAGGTGATCAGTACAAAAAATGACAATTTACTGAACAAATTTATGTCGAACTTTGTGAACTGACACAGCAATTCCAAATGTTCTGTGTATTTTGATCTGCCACCAGGAAGCAAACCTGAACAAAATCTGGAAGCTGACACAACTACACTAAAGAATTCCGGTGGATTTTCCTGCCGATGGAACTGCCAAGAGGTGCGCCTGAGAAGCGATCGCCTCAGACTTGCTCGTGTGCAGCATCACGATTCACTAGAATGAGTATCTTTCCCGCCTGCCATCTCACGAGCGGCGCATTTGGGCCCTCTCCATCGCAGCTTTCTTTTTCCTCAGGCCTCCGGCGTCGGCTCCCAGCCTCCCACCCACCCCTGCAGGAGTGAATGGAGCCGCGCTCGCCGCTCGATTGTGAGGGGGCTCCATCACAGAGGGCGCGCTTGCCCTGGGCGGACGCATGGCGGGCAGGCGGTTAGGAATGGCCGCTGAGCGAGGCGGCTCCGTGGGGAGGGAGCGCTAAGGCTTCCCGGGCTCCTCTCTCGCTCAAGGTCACTGAGGGCGGCCCGAAGCCAGCTACACGAGGGAGGCCCTTTCGCGGAAGAGAGGCAGCCATCGCCCTCCGACGCTGCGCTTTCCCCCCCGTCCCTCAGAGAGAAGGAAGAGGCGGCACTCCTCGGGCAGTTCTCCGTTGAGGTAATTACCACGCGCCTTTGTTGTCGCTGCCCCGGCGCCGGTGCGACCCCTCTCGCTTCAGGCGGGGATGAAGGCGAGGGGGATGGCGAAGACAGGGGAGTTCAGCCGGGGGAGCGGTGGTGGTTTTTGCCGCCGCAGTGCTCTGAGCCCGAGGCGCGGGAATGGCGTCGCGCCGAGCCTGAGCCAGAAGAAGCTGCTTTACCTCCCCTTGCCAAATCTCCGCGGTGGTTTTCCCGTTCGTAGAGCTCTTCTCATCTGCATTCGGGCGGGGGAGGGAGATAAATTCCCGAGTAGCGGTATTGGTATTAATGGCAGAGACCGAAGGAGAGTTTTGTGGCATGTTAAAGACGGGTAAATTCTAGCGCCAGCTGTTTTGGACTAGAGCCCACCATCAGATGTGAGGATACGCTTTTGCCGCTGTCACATTTCATTAATCTCTAAGGTGCAAAATTCCTGTTTAGAGACTAACGCTTGTTGTTGCATAAGCGTTTGTTGGCTGCACAGGACTGGAGTCTACCAAACCGTCTTGTACATTGATCTTTAAGGGGCTACGAGTCTGTCTTGTTGTTTTCCTCAGAACAGTCCCCCCCCCAAAAAAACTCTGCCTGGTTGCAGCTTCTCTTCCCCCTTATTATGACAGATCATCTTTGTCCTGTTTGATTTTCATAGTGCAAACCTGCCTTGAATTGTCCAGTCATTAACACACATGTAGCTGCTTTATAATGAATCAGACCATGGATCCATCAAAGTCAGTACTATCAACTCAGACTAGCAGCAGCTCTCCAGGGTCTGGTCTCAGGCAGAGGTCTTTCACATCACCGACTGCCTGGTCTTTTTAACTGGAGAAGGCAGGGATTGAACCTGGGATCTTCTGCATGTCGAGCAGATGCTCTTACTATGAACTGATAAACATGCATGGGAAATAACCTATAATGCCTCTGGTTATGTGTGTGCCTGTCACTTGGGTCAGTTGAAATAGCTACTCTGGATAGTTGTTCCCATGTTGGAAAAAATATTGGGTATATGTGTCATAGGTTCTACCACTGGAGAGAATAATACACTCATTTAGTATAGGTTGTACAGCCAATGCTGAACAGTCACACACAATTCCATGCAATATGTAGTATTTCCCTTTTCTAGGGTCTGTGGGAATTAAATTAAAGTTAAATCTAACTTTAGGGATGGTGTATGGACTGTTAGCTTCTATTTCAATGTATCGGAGGAAGTTTGTGTGCACACGAAAGCTCATACCTTGAATTAACTTTTGTTGGTCTTAAAGGTGCCACTGGACTCAAACTTTGTTCTGCTGGTTCAAACTAACACAGCTGCCCACCTGTATATAGGTTGCTATATGCACCAACTTTCTCTGTCAAGTCAGTTACTTGCCAACTGGACTTGGATATAACGGGGACTGAGTCTTGCAGACATTAAAGAAACCGTGCTGTTCACCACATATTTTCTTGTAAAGTAACTTGCAAAGGACTACTTGCTAAGGCTGGATTTGTAATTTCAGCTACAGCCTCCATGTTTCCTCTGTGCGATCTGTCCTTTGGATATTACCCTATATGCACGAGTTTCTTATGCATTTGGCCAGTTGAGCTTTAAATAATATCTAAAGCTGCTTTGTTTAGGCTTTAATGATATAAAATTATGTTGATTTCAGCAAATGTTGAATGATCAGATACTGTGCTGAACTGGAGTCTAGTAGCACCTTAAAGGCTAACAAAATTTATTCCAGCATAAGTGAAAGTTTATGGTGGAATAAAGTTTCTTAGTTGTTAAAGCGATATTGGATTCCAGTTGAATTTTGCTGCAATATACTAAAACTGCTTTTAGTATGTGGCCTACTTCTTTTGTAGGTGGAGTCTGAATTACTCATTCATGTGTGTCACTTTTATTGGCTGTTTGTAGGAGGGTTTTTTCCCTATGGAATGTCAAAGAAAATCACTCCAGTCCGGAGTGGTTATATTTTTTCTCCCTTACATGGGACATGATTCTAAAGCTTCAGCTATCTTATGAAGCTAAAACTATATGAAAAATATCATCCTAACTGAAAACTCCTCGGGTAATAATCCCATACATATATGTACTCTTGCTGTTTCCCAGATTATCTTTCTCAGTTATGGCTCCAAGTTCCAAAGCCCTGTGTCTTTTCAGTTTTTAGTCTGCAGATGCCTAATATTTCATAATGAGGTCCTGATCTAGTTGAAATTACTTGTAACTAATGCTGCAGACCTATGTATGCTGCCTTTGGAGTAAACAACACTGAACTAATTTAGATTTATGACATCTGAGAAAATATCCTGTTGGAGGGAATATAATTTAAATTTAACGATGGCCCATTTCTTGGATGAAACTTAATCTCAAGTATCTTTAGATGGGTTGGTGACTCTTTGGTGTAGATAGTTGTGTTTGTTCACAGATTGGAAGTAGACTTTAGGCATATTGTGCTATACAGATTCTTATTTGATTTACTGAAAAATCCTATTTGGTTAGTCAGAAGTAAATCCCACTGGATTTAATAGACCTGACTCTCCAATAAGTATATAAGAATTACAGCTGCAGCATATCTCATGACCTTTCCTGGTATTTTAACTCTACAGTATCCACTGAAACATTTTGTGGCCTAATACTCTTGCTTTGCTGTTATCTCTTACCACTAAGTATGGAGTCACACTGTCTGTAAATGCCAGCTCTTCAAATCATTCACAGGACACATTCCAATACTGTTTTACTGTAAACTTAATGGATTCATTTGCTGATAGAAAAAGCTTGATCAAAAGCCAGACTGGAAATCTTCTGAACATGTTTTGATAGAACTTATATCATATATATTGTAGTTCTGCAATGGTTTGAATATTAAAGTTCATAATAAATGAAATTTTGCAGCATAGCAACTGCGGTGTTCATTAAGAGAGCTGCAACATAGTGTTCTTCTTTTGTGGTATTCAGAGAATTAAGAAAATATGTCTCACTTCTGTTATATGTATGTGTGTCTGCTTAATTACATTGCAATAAGATTGATGAGAAAAAGGTGGTCATGGTTAAAAAGTAATAACAAGCTTCTTCTTTTTCTTTTATTCAGTTTTGCAAAGCAGATTTTAAATAATTTCAAATTATTTCCAGTTGTCCTGGTCTTATTTTTGTCACTTTTAAAGATATAAACAAAGTTATATTTACTGAATGCATTATTCTGTTTCCAGTTTTGAACTATAAATTATCAACATACTGTGAGAAAGAAGAAAGAGGTTGAAAGAAACATGGTACAGTATATTTTTCTTGCCCTAAAATAAGGGCTTTATAATCCTGATGAATTTAAGAATGTTCCAGCTACTGATGAGATGGCAATATCAGATTTTGGATCTGGTTTAACTGTTGTGCTAATTAATGTACAGAATCAACCATAGCCTTTGGTTGTTGTAGAGTCTCTTTATAGTAAGAAAATACACTTAAAAATTTATTCATCTTAGAATACAGTCTTCCTACAGCAGAAGAGGCAGGACTGTTATAACTGGGCTAGGTCCAAGAAGCAATAGAAAAATAATCACAAGAAGCAAATCACTAACCTTAACTAGCAGTAGTCTACAAATACTTGGGCCAGAGAGTTTATGCAGTGCTGCTTGTATAAAAGGTTTTACAAACTTAAGACTATCTGGTTTTATTTTCTAATGCAGTGATAGTGTCTTGAGAGCCACATGTGGCTCTTTCACATGCCACCTGTGGCTCTTCTGAGCTACATTCTGCAATGTGGCATTCACCCCGTGTTTCAGGAAAGTGGGCAAGGCCATTGCCCATTGGGACTTGTGTTCAGCTTGCACCTTGAAACAGCTTCAGCTGGGAGGACTGGAGTAAACTGTGTGCCTCCTTGAAGTGCAGGTCTTGGGCCGTGGATAGAAATAAAGGGTGCATCCTCTCTAGCAACCCCCCATCATTCTTTGCAGCCTCTGTACTAGCTAACTAAATTTCAACAGTGGTGGGAGAGACAACCCTACATGCACAGATCTACTCTGGTAATGTTAAAGGTTTAATATTAGTAATTATATCTAACAAGAGGTGGGACCCGTGATACTCGCGTGGGGGGGGAGAGGTATTCCTCATGGCTCCTGGGCACAGAGAAGGACGTGGCAATGGCTGCAGGTCAGCCCAGCAGGCATTCCGTTGGGCTTGCCAGGATTTCCCACACACACACCCGACGACAACAGCAATGGTTGCAGCTAGCCACCAACCCTCCAAGGTTCCCCCCCCAGCCACCGCAGCCATGAGCAGCAAAGGCGGCGAGCCCTGTGTGGCTCTTCTCCCTCCCCCGCCGCCGCTGCCGCTGCCACCAGCAACAACGACGACAATGCCCCCCCCGCAATGGTTGCGGCTCCCAGCCACCGGCTGCCAAGGCTTCTCTTCCCCCACCGCCACCAGCAGCCACAGTTCCTGTTGGTAAATGCTTCTCTGCGCATGCGCAGGGAAGGCTTTTTTACTTTGGGGGGGATTTAAATATCCCCTGTATACTTTTTTCAACTTTTCAGATTTTTCTGCACATCTGGGGATTGCCTCAAATGTGCAGGAAAACCTCCCTACCCCCCAGGTGCCCCCGATGTGCTGATTTAGATATCCGCACGGAGGGGGCAACTTGGGAATTAGATATATAGATACTATTGGATGTGTATGGTGCATAGGGCATAATGTAGTTCATGTGGCTCTTTTGGTTGATGGTAATTGTGAATGTAGTTCTTTGAGAGACACAGGGTAAGTAATACAGTTCTAATACGCACTCTTGTGTAATGAGTAAAACAGCCCAGGAGCAGGAGACACATTCCATATGTAGGAGACACTTTTTGATCCAACCATACATAGAGATATGAAATTTGGGGGCATTTTGGAGCTGCGGAGAGATTCTTTTCCAGGGGTAGTGGTTTGGAACAAATGGAAATCTGTGGTAACTGAAATATATGTAATTCTGGCTTTTCCTTTTATCAAATGTAAATTAATGTTACTGTTTTAATAACATATGGTGCACCATTTGTAACTCAGCATATGGAAATTTACTGTTTGGCATATTTAAAAAATATAAAAGTGTAAATAGATCAAGATGTCTTAGTAAATGTCTTAGTTTTATATAAGCAAAACTGATAATATTTCCAGTACTACTGAGGGAGAGATGTAAACTGCTGTACCTTGTGCCGCCTTAGTCATCAGAGAAGTGGGAATAATTACCACTTGAAAAAAGGAAAACACAAGTGTTATTATTTGAACAGAAATCGTGTCATACAATACAGTCTCAATAGGACTAGCAGAATAATTGAATATCAAGTTGAATTCAATAATGAATTATTGCACTCTTCCCAATAGTGTATCATTATACAAATCGGTGGTGGTGATGGAAAATGCCATTTAGAGGTGGTTTGGCATTGCCTGCCTCTGCGTAGCAACCCTGGACTTCCTTAGTGGTCTCCCATCCAAGCACAAACCGAGGCCGACCCTACATAGCTTCCAAGATCTGGTGAGATCAGAGTAGCCTGAGCTATCCAGGTCACAGCATTATACAAATTGTAGCAAATTAATGATAAACAAAATTAGCCATATATAATATCCTTGTTGAAAATATGCTGTGTGGCTCTGTACTAAATAGGAATTATCTAATGCTGTAGATTGTTGTGCATAAAACTATTCATATTACACATTTTAAGGGAATAAAATCTTATTTAAAACATTTCAATCATTCTAAAAACAGAAAATGTTTAACTAAGTTTGTGTAGGTTTTTGCAGTGCTAAACCAAACTTCCAGCTTTTTTGTTGTAAATTTAAAAAAAATATATCCTTGGGAGAAAATTGAGTGTGTGCGTGCGCATTTGTGTGTGTGAGAGAGAGTGAGAGAGAGAGAGAATTCTTACATTTTCCCATAGACCTTCACATCTGTCACTTTACATTCCCCGTGGCAGGAAATATCGAAAGGCTAGTCTAGTCAGAGTGTGAAACAAGATATATTCTGAACTGCAGAAGATTTTTGGAGAGGCTAGCATGGGATAGATAAGAGGATGGGTGATTCTAAATATGTGCCAATGTGAAATTATCATCATCATCATCATCATCATCATCATCATCATCAACAACAACAACAACAACAACAAAATTGGTATCCCACCTTTCTGCCCTAAGGTGGCTAACAATTTAGAACATGCATGATAAAATTACATTTTAAAACCATTCAAATTAACCGCCCCAACACACATCATTAAAATAATTAAAAACAGAGTTACATACAAAGACATAAAAATAGAGGACAACACAATCTCCCTGGAGAGAACGTTCCAGAGCTTTGGTGCCAGGACCAAGAAATCCATCTCTTGGATTGCCGCTCACCTAATCTCAGAAGGCAGGGACACCCGAAGCAGGGCCTCCAGTGATGACTGTAGTGATTGGGTAGGAACTGACAAAGGAGCAAGCGTGTTTCAATAGTCACAGATGAGTCGGACTCCAGAAATGTGTTCGGCACCCAATGTGGCATTCAAATCCATTAATACATGTCTTGTGGATCTAATTCCAGATGAGGCTGCACTGGTGTTTTGTTTGTTTGTGGTTAATGTATTGTTCCTGCACAGGGAGTCCCCTGCTGCAGTTCAGCATTTGTTGTTGTTCAGTTGCACAGTCGAGTCCGACTCTTCGCGACCCCATGGACCAGATCACGCCAGGCCTTCCTGTCTTCCGCTGTCCTCTGAAGTTGGCTCAATTTCATGTTCATTGCATCTATGACACTGTCTAACCATCTCATCCTTTGCCGTCCCCGTCTTCTTTGACCTTCAATCTTTCCCAGCATCAGGGTCTTCTCCAGTGAGTGCTCCCTTCTCATTTGGTGGCCAAAGTATTTGAGCTTCAGTTTCATTATCTGGCCTTCCAGGGAACAGTCAGGGTTGATTTCTTTGAGGATTGACTGATTTGTTCTTCTTGCAGTCCAAGGGACTCTCAAGAGTCTTCTCCAGCACCATAGTTCAAAAGAATCTATTCTTCGGCGCTCGGCCTTCCTTATAGTCCAGCTCTCGCAGCCATACATGACTACTGGGAATACCATTGCTTTGACCATGCGGACTTTTGTTGGCAGGGTGATGTCTCTACTTTTTATCATGCTGTTTAGGTTCGCCATCGCTTTCCTCCCAAGGAGCAGGCGTCTTTTAATTTCATGGCTGCAGTCACAGTCTGCGGTGATCTGGGATCCCAGGAACGTGAAGTCTGTCACTACTTCCACAGCTTCCCCTTCTATTTGCCAAGGAGTGATGGGGCCGGATGCCATGATCTTAGTTTTTTTGATGTTGAGCTTCAAGCCCACTTTTGCGCTCTCCTCTTTTACTCTGAGCAAGAGGCTCTTTAGATCCTCTTCACTTTCAGCCATTAGAGTGGTATCATCTGCATATCTGAGGTTGTTGATCTTTTCCCCAGCAATCTTAATTCCCGCTTGTGATTCATCCAGGCCAGCATTTCGCATGATGTACTCTGCATATATATTAAATAAGCAAGGTGACAGTATACATCCTTGTCGTACTCCTTTTCCTATGCTGAACCAATCAGTTGTTCCGTATCCGGTTCTAACTGTCGCTTCTTGGCCCTTATACAGGTTTCTCAAGAGACATGTGAGGTGGTCTGGTACTCCCATCTCTTTAAGGACCTGCCATAGTTTGTTGTGATCCACACAGTCAAAAGCTTTAGCATAGTCAATGAAGCAGAAGTAGATATTTTTCTGGTACTCTCTTGCTTTCTCCATAATCCAGCGAATGTTGGCAATTTGATCTCTAGTTCCTCTACCTCTTCGAAACCCAGCTTGTACTTCTGGCAGTTCTCTATCCACGTACTGTTGAAGCCTAGCTTGTAGGATCTTGAGCATGACCTTGCTAGCGTGTGATATGAGTGCAATTGTGCGATAGTTTGAACATTCCTTGGCATTGCCCTTCTTTGGGATTGGAATGTATACTGATCTTTTCCAATCCTGTGGCCACTGTTGCGTTTTCCAAATTTGCTGGCAAATGGAGTGCAGAACTTTAACAGCATCCTCTTCTAAGACTTTGAATAGCTCAGCTGGGATACCATCACCTCCACTAGCTTTGTTGTTAGTAATGCTTTCTAAGGCCCATTTAACTTCACATTCCAGGATGTCTGGCTCGAGGTCAGTGATTATACCGTCGTGGTTGTCAAGGACATCGAGGTCTTTCTTGTATAGTTCTTCTGTGTATTCTTGCCATCTTTTCCTAATCTCTTCTGCTTCTGTTAGGTCCCTACCGTTTTTGTCCTTTATCATGGCCAGCTTTGCATGGAACGTTCCCTTGATTTCTCCAATTTTCTTGAAGAGATCTCTAGTCCTTCCCATTCTATTGTTTTCTTCTATTACTTTGCACTGTTCATTCAGGAAGGCCTCCTTATCTCTCCTTGCTGTTCTCTGGAAATCTGCATTCAGTTGGATAAATCTTTCCTTTTCGCCTTTGCCTTTCACTTTCCTTCTTTCCTCTGCTATTTGTAAAGCCTCATCAGACAGCCACTTTGCTTTCTTGCATTTCTTTTTCTTTGGGATGGTGGTGATTGCTGCCTCCTGTACAATGTCACGAACCTCCGTCCGTAGTTCTACAGGCACTCTATCTATCAAATCTAGACCCTTGAATCTGTATATTCATAAGGAATGCGATCTAGGTCAAACCTGAATGGCCTAGTGGTTTCCCCGATTTTCTTCTGTTTAAGTCTGTATTTTGCAATGAGTAGCTCATGATCTGAGCCACAGTCAGCTCCAGGTCTTGTTTTTACTGACTGGATAGAGCTTCTCCATCTTTGACTGCAAATTATATAGTCAGTCTGATTTCGGTGTTGCCCATCTAGTGATGTCCATGTGTAGAGTCGCCTCTTAGGTTCCAGCTATCAGCACGCTATGACCAGTGTGTTCTCTTGACAAAACTCTGTTAACCTTTGCCCTGCTTCATTTTGAAGTTCAGCATTACACCTACAGAAAATGGTGGAACTTAGCACAATGTGAACACAAACAGCATTCTTCTCTTGTGTGGATGGTGCTACCCATAGAATATCTGTTCCTGTCATGTGAGCATGCAAGCGATCCATGCCAGCTGGGCCCAGGTGCTTTGCTGCTTGCAAGTCCAACAAATCCCAACTAAACACGTATGGAAAAAGCTCTATGCATAAACCTTCTATCTGTGATTGAACACACTTTGATGCATTGTTTTTTGCTATCATCATGCTATAGGTCACTTTATCCTTTGGCATTTGTGAGAATATGCAGTGTCAAAATAGACTGTCCTTCGCAACACTTTAAGCTATAAGCCCCTCCCCCTGGTTTGTTTTGGGGTTTTTTGCCTTCTGCCATCAGATTCAAAGAGCTTCAGGGCAGGCTTCCCTTCCTAGTACCATGAATATCATTTTTCTTTTTCTCATGCTGGAAGAGGCCTGTTCTTTTAACCTTCCTTGGATTAGGCAGCATGCCCCCTATTACATTTTCCCATTACTTATCGATATGAAATGCCTCCCGTACGGTAGAATAATTTTTTTTTGTTGGACGATCCGTGGTCCTCCCAATAAGATCTCTGTCTTTTTGGTTCATAGTTTGCGTGAACCCAAAATGCTACTAACTTATGTCAGAGTGGGCAGATACCCTGGCAGTGATGACAGCGGTACCATTTCCTGCAATTTTGCCCAAAGCAGTTATAATATTGAAGCAGCCTGATGAGCTGACATTTCTCATTCCTGGAATGGAATCTCTTATGCAATCCAAATAGGACAAGCTGTTGGAGAAGTTGAGCGGCCACTCCCCTTCCCTCCTTCCCCCATGGCCTGTGAAATGCATGTTTTCAGGGAAAGCAGCATAGCTAGCTCTGCTCACTGCTACTTCCCTTCACACATAATTAATTTAGTGCACCATCATGTTTGCATTCATATGCACTCCAGGCAATACTGTTAGAGGACTTAATAAATGCAGCTGTACTGTCTCAGGCTCACTCCCTTACTCAACCACTTGCTGTGTAACATATGCTGTGATGTGTGTCAGCAGTGCTGTTCTGCCTTCTACATTGGACACACCCTACGCAAAATATTAAATGGACACAAATTGAATGCTTAAATCACAATAGGCAGAGAGGGGATTTTAATCTTCCAGGATGTACTGTTGCTTATCTAAAGATAACAACAGAATGTCAAGGCAAGGCCTTTTCTCTTTGATTGGTTATTATACTGACCTTTCTTTGTAACATCTTCCCAGTGCCACCTTTCTGTTGCTTTTAACTTTGAGTAGAAATATATCTCCTGTGGACATACACTCCAGGCATCTGATGATGTGAGCTCTGATTCAAGAAAGGTTATGCTGGAATAAGTTTTGTTAGTCTTTAAGGTGCTACTGGACTTTTGTTTGATAGCTCCTGCAGATATTTTTCTCTCTTTATAATGAGACCTTGCAGAACTTCTTTACAAACTGAAGAGTTTACAGTTTAGCCTTTGAGTAATTGTAAGGGATCAGGTTATGGACTTTGCTCTTCTCTCCTGCAAGGTTTAAACGCTTCCCTCTTCCTGTATGCAGTGGTTTCTCTTCCTCCTTTTAGTTCTATTTGTAAATTTTTATCCCAGGATGGTCTAGGTAGCATACATGAGACTATTGCATTTTATCTTCACAATAACACAGAAATCACTGCATTCAGGAGCACTTTTAACCAACACCAAAATCACATGCACAAACTTGTATTTCCTGGATAAAGACTAATTCCAGCTATCTGCAAGGTATACATTCAGGCTCACACATTAACCAGACTTAGCTGTTGCTCAACAAATCAGTGTTCTAAACCACAGTCTAATCCAGACTTGGAGAGCAACCTTAAACAGGTCTACTTCAAATACTACTCAGTTTTATTCTGTAGGGCTTACTCCTTGGAGCAACGCTTCCTAAACTCCTGCCCACTCACACCTCTCCTATAACTGCATTATATCGATATTTTTATTGTCTGGACACATGATAAAGAAGCCCTGGACATATTCCACCAGGCATTCAACAACTTTTACCCCACCAACAACCTGACAGTGATCCAAAATATGCAAGAAATACATTTTCTAGACACCACTGTAGAAATACAGGATGGATGCATAGACAGCACCTTATACTGGAAACCTTCTGATTGACACACATCTACATGCATCCAGCTACCATCCTAAACATACCAAACAAACTATAGTCTACAACCACATCTGTTCCAACCCTGCAGACAGAGATTCTCACCTGAGGGATCTGCAGCAAACCTTCCTGGAACTAAAATATCCACCTGATCAAGAAACAAATTAACAGAGCCAGAACGATACCAAGAAAAAGCCTATTAGAAGACAGGCCCAAAAGAGACAATAACAGAACACCACTAGTAGTCACATACAGCTCTCAACTCAAAACAGTTTAACGCATCATCAGTGACTTACAACCTCTACTGAATAATGATAGTTCTCTTTCACAAGCACTGCGGGGCAAACCTTTTCTTCCACACAGACAGCTCACCAATCTTAAACTACTACTCCTCACCCATAATAATACAGCATCTAACTTGAACATGGACACTGGTATCAGAACTTGCAATAAATCCAGATGCCAACTTTGCTGCCACATACACTCAGACAACGTGATCACTGGACCTAGCAACATGAATTATGTCATCTCAGGCTCATTCAGTTGTTCATCTTCTAACATTGTATATGCCATTAAATGCCAACAATGTCCTTTGGTTCTCTCTATAGGGCAAACAGGTCAAACCCTATGCCAAAGGATAAATGGGCACAGATCCAACATCAAGAATCACAAGAATGAGCAACCTGTAGAACACTTCATTCTTCCAGGACAGTCAGTGGGTAACCTCAAAAGTGGCTGTTTTATTGCAAAGGAAATTCAGGAACAGTCTGGAAGGGAAATTGCTAAATTACAAGTTATTACAACACTCGGAAGAAACCCTCTCCTGGACTTAATTTGGTTTCTTATCTCACTATATATGCTAATCTCATCCAGTCCTTACATCTATATTCTCACCAAGAAGGGCCATACATCCTCTTTATTTTATTGTAGTGATTGTAGTGTAATGCAATGAATTTGTTGTTGTTCAGTCGCACAGTCGAGTCCGACTCTTCGCGACCCCATGGACAAGATCTCGCTTGTGATTCATCCAGGCCAGCATTTCGGATGATGTACTCTAATGCAATGAATAGTAGAATGTAATGTAATTTGGAATGGTAGATTGGAATGTATTTCTCTAGTCTGGTGACAGAGGACACATAACATTGCACAACCAATCACCCCACCTTAAAGAAAAGGATGCTGTTAGTTACCTCCATTCTTGAGAGGAAGGAGCATAACAACAGGGTGTCAGTTAATTACTCTCAGGTACATTTACACACCAATCTCCAATTTGGATATATTTATTTGCTTCACTATGTTTTCCCCCAAACATATGGTGACCATATAAACTAAGCTTGTTATTCCTGCTTGGGCTTTGCACCTGTTAAACATATTCATTATGTTGTATGCTAATTTGCTGCTCACCCTCTACCTATATATAGGGACTTGTAACTTCCATTTCAGTGTATCTGAAGAAGTTATTTGCTGTAGATTTTCCAGGCTGTATGGCTGTGGTCTTGGCATTGTAGGTTCTGATGTTTTGCCAGAAGCTGTGACTGGTATCCTCAGAGGTATAACACAGAAAGATGGAGTAGTCTCTGTGTCAAGGTGAGAAGAAAAAAATGGTACACAGGTAATTTATATCTACTCAGGAAGGTGGGGTAGGGCTGAGTCATTATCTTGCAAGAGTTCCCCAGGCTGTGACATGCTAATGTAGGAGCTTTCCTGAGGAGGTTCTTTTGCATATGAATCAGCTGTTGAAATTCTAATCTTATCTGTAGTGCTATTGTAATATGTAGAGCATTTTGTGTTTTTCAGGACAGGAAACCGTGCCCTATTTATTTTTAAACTCTTTTCTTTCCTGTTAAAATTGTGTATATGTTTATGAATTTCAATGGCTTCCCTGTGTAATCTGACATGGTAATTGGATATGTTGTCCAGCCTTTCAGTGTCTTGAAATAAGATACTGTATCCTGAGTTAGGCTATGTTCAGCCACTGCTGATTTTTCAGGCCCAGTCTACAGTGTCTTTCATGTTCTTTTGTTCTTGTCTGAATGCTATGGTGTGTGGTCCCAATGTAAACCTGTCCACAACTGCAGGGTATGCGGTATAATGCAGAAGTCAGGGGGTCTCATCTGTCTTTTGCCGATCATAGTGTCTGTTGTTATTATTCTGGTGGGTCTGAATATTGTTTGTGGTTTGTAGGTTTGTAGGTTTTTTCATAAATTTTCTCATCTGGTCAGTGATTTCTTTGATATATGGCAAAACCCCTTTTCCTGGGGGAGCCTGTTTTTCCTCAGTTGTTTGTTTTACCTTTGGTTTAATTGCTCTTCTGATTTCATTCTTGGAATATCCATTTGCTTGAAGTGAGTGGTTTAGATGATTTAGTTAATCGTTGAGAAAGTGCGGTTCACATATCTGTCTTGCGCGGTCTCCTAATGTTTTAATTATGCCTCTTTTTTGTCGAGGGTGGTGATTGGAGTTTTTGTGTAAATAATGATCCATATGAGTTGATTTTCTGTAGGCCTTGTGACCTAATTGAAGGTTAGCTTTGCGGATGACCATGATATCTAGGAAAAGAGGTGGTCCAAAAACTCCATCAGTTCTACCTCTCTGTGGCTCCAAATGATAAAGGTATCATCTATGTACCGGAACCAGACTGTAGGTTTGTGGGGTGCAGATTCTAAAGCTGTTTTTTCAAAATGTTACATGTAGAAGTTTGCTACAACCGGGCTGAGAGGGCTTCCCATGGCATCGCCATCCATCTGTTCATAGAATTCGTTATCCCATTGGAAGTAACTGGTTGTCAAACAATGGTGGAATAAGGCTGTTATGTCTTCCGGAAAAATCTGATTAACAAGCGCAAGTGTGTCTTTTACCAGAACCTTGGTAAAAAGAGATACCACATCAAAACTAAGTATGTCCTGTGGGTTGAGTTTCAGAGGACTGGTTTTGTTGATGAAATGTGTTGAATCTTTGATGTATGTTGTGGTTTTTCTGATGTGGTTCTGTAGGAGATTGGCCAGGTATTTTGCTAATTAATATGTAGGGGAACCAATGGCACTCACAATCGGTCGGAGTGGGACTGAGTCCTTATGAATTTTAGGGAGTTCATATAGTCGTGGTGGTTGTGCTTCTGTCTTGCATAGTTTTTTGTGTGTGTCAGGATGAAGTGAAGAATTCTTGATCAGTGAGCTCATTTGCCTGGTGATTTTGCAGGTTGGATCTTGTTTTAGTTTTTTGTATGTGGCGGGGTCCAAAAGTTCTCTAATCTTATTTTTGTATTCTTCTGTTTTCATGATCACTGTGGCATTGCCTTTGTCAGCTGGTAGAATAATAATGTCTGGATCCGCATTGAGGATCTGGATGGCGTTTCTCTCCTTACGTGTTGCATTGCTGGTAGGAAGCTTTGCTTTTCGTAGTATCCTTGCCGTCTCCCATCTTATCTCTTCAGCTTCTTCTCCAGGTAAATGATGAATGGCAGCTTCTACATTTGCGATGATGAGGAATTTCTTTGGGAGTGAAGAAGTACGTGTGCAAACAAAAGCTTATACCTTGAATACAATTTTGTTAGTCTTAAAGGTGTCACTGAGCTTGAATTTTGTTCTGTTGCTTCAGACCAACGCAGCTACCCACCTGAATCTATCTCCATTTAAGCTGCGCACCTGCATTCATACATCATGAGTAACCAGAGTTAATTTGTACCCAGAATTTTCTGCACATGGAGGGAGGAGTAAGACATGAAAGCAAACTCAGCAGTAAACCAGTTTCATGCACATGTCAGATTAATATTGGTTAAAAAGTGACATCTGAATGCAGTCAGGGTAGTGATCGACACAAAGTCTCCCATGGAGCCACATAGCTGAGAGGGGGCAAACTCAGGTTTTCGCAGTAAAAGTTCAATATTCTAGCTACAATGTCTTGCCATTTATAGATTACCTAGTTACTTTGCATCTTATTTTCAGAGTTTGGTTGTAACATTCTATTGAATTAAATTTCCTGTTCCTATTATACTTACATCGAGACAAACTTAATTGTCCTGCCAGCATGGGAATTAGCGTTCAGAAGCGGGTTTCTATGCATGCAGAGAATGCAGGTGTGCATTTATGTCCTATGGCACAAAGATGCTTTTTTGCATCTTATTAAATTGGCATATTTAAACAGTGATCATTTTTAAAGGGGGGGGGAATCCCTGAAACCCATGATGCTTTATTACCAAACTGGTAGCTCTCCTGTTTTATAAACTCGGGCACCTTAAAAAACAAGGGCATGCTTCATCCAGAATTCTATATATCTTTGACTTCCATTGGCATAAGTGGACAAAGGAATGATCCTATTGTACACAGCAGGTATAAACTGGAGATAGAATCACTTCATATGTTTTCTGTGTATGCCCTCTAGTTTAATTACGCCAATCTTTTTTTTTTAATTCTCAGGCCTGTGGAAATGTCATTCTGATCTCCACTGAAGAAAAATATATTTCTCCTTGACCTGAAGAGGGAGTTTTTTAAAAAAAGATGTATCCTGTTCCTGGTTCCATGCATGGAGTGGAGGGAAGTAATGGACATCCTAGGAAACTTATTTCTTTCCTTTTTGTTTTTGGCATTTCATTATTATGTTCTGGATTCCTGCTTTCAATGTTTGTTTTACAGACATGTCCAAGTGGAGCTTTTGGGGACTGTAAAGCAGCCCTTAAAATTATTGGGCCTCTGCTTGCTGTAGTTGGCCTCGTGTGTATCATTCTGGCACAGTCGAAGGCTAAAGGCTATCTCCGAGAGGTGCAGCTACAAGATGATCAGGTGTATGGCTTTGTCTTTTGCCGAGGAAACTGCCAGTTTGCCCAGTTCCTTGTCTTTGGCTTTTTATTTTTAACCAGTGGAATGCTTATTAGTGTCCTGGGCATTTGGATTCCAGGATGTAGCCCTGGGTGGCACTACCAACCATTTAACCAGAGCAGTACATCTGATATTGAATTCCAAGACTGTGGATTTCTCTCTGTTCAAACCATGGGTCCTTTGATTGTGCTTATTGGATTGTGCTTCTTTGTGATAGCTCACATCAAAAAGAAACAAAATTTAAATCTCATCCAAGAGTCTTCTGTACATGAAGAGGAGCATCTGAGTCCTGAATCGTTTCAAGTTACAGTAGGTAAGCAGATGATCTAGGTGACTTCACCAGTAGGCATCTCTAGGTGGCAGCTCTTTAAGTGTAGCAGGAACAACTTTGGAGGGAATCCCCTGCATGGGGGGGGGGGCTTGAGGGGAAAGGTGACAACAGCATCTTGGGTTGGGGGAACAGGAAGGAGGAACTCCTGGGCCCAAAAACTCCAAAATCTGGCAGTGGAAGTATAAATTTTTTCAACTGTCTTCTGGAGTAATTTCTGGTACAAAGGAAGGAAGAGTGGAATAAATTTTATGAAGGATAACAACATTATTGCATGGTGTTACGTTCAAAATATTTCACTCATATTATCCCATTAATCCATAGAACAGTATTATTGACCTTCCTTTCAGTGATGTCACACAATTTGTATCTAGATAAATACAAATGTTATTATACACTTTCAGTCTCTACACATTTGTGTGCTGTGTCTGAGGGAAGATTGATGGGAGGATGTTGGATGGATAGAAAATACCCACTTGAAGTCAAAGTTATCTACACCCGTGTGCTAAACAATTACGTGACTTATCGGATAGAAAATGAGTAATTGAGAAAAAGTTGCCCAGTAGTCACTGGCATACCAGCTATAATCAGGTTCTTAAAGAGAGAAATTCAGGATTTTTCAGCTTTGACACTATCACAGCATGAGGAAGGTAAGCTCACACTAATACTTGGCTAGAAAGTTTTAAAAGGAAATAAAGCCACATTCTATGCTTTGAACAGATTTTGGAATAACTTGGTGTCTGCAGGGCACTCCCCCCCCTTTTCCTGTGTTATAAAAGTCATAAAGCAAGGCACATGAACATTAAAGGAAAACTTTTATTAAGGCAATAGTAAAAAAACAATAACCCTTTTTTACACAAAACCTGAAAAAATATTTTGGAAGCTAAAGAAGGAAAATGGGTAACTGGTATGTAACAGAGCAAAAATTGAAGGGTTGACTGATTTCTTTTGGATAACCTAGTAAAGTATAAAACAGCTTGCATGCTGCATATTTGCCATGACACGCCGTTAACTGTGAATTTCTGTGTGAATGTTTAAACAATGCAGGCACAGTAACTTCACAGGAAATTGAAGGAGATAAAAAGGAATATAGTTTTCTCCATTTTCTGTGCTAAAAATGTGTTCCGTTTATTTCATCCCTCCCCATAACAACACCATTAGGTGGAGAGGTAACCAGTTGCTTAAGACTATCCAGGAAAGCTTCCTGCAGGATTGGTTCTTGCCTATCCAAACCTGATACTGTCTCCCAAATCAATGTGACTTCTAGCCACTGAGTACAGCACATCCACAGCATATTGTGGCCTGGCAGCTACTTGACAAGCCTCTCCTCCTGCCCTTTTGTAATCCAAGGCAAATAGCAAAAACAGGAGGTTTGTTGAGCCTCTGGTGGCTGATGAGTGACATTCGGCTTGTGAGTTACAAGTTGTGCATGCCTGTCTTTTCCACAGCAGTACATTGACAAATGAAGTCATAGTTGTATTTTTAGAATTACACGAACAACCAGCAGAGCTTAGTTTGATAAGATAATTTGGTCATTTAAAAAATGACTGAAGAGTGCAGGGGGTTGGACTAGATGACCTGCAAGGTCCCTTCCAGCTCTAACATTCTATGATTCTATGAATCTTATTTATAGTTTCACAGAAGCATCCTACCTGTATACAATGTAACTTTGATAGACTGCAATGGACATCAAAGGGGATGTAATTTCTTCTTTTTTTGTATTTTTTGGTATTTTTAATGATCGTGTGTGCACCTGAAAGTCATGGCGACCTCTGCTGAATGACCCCTACTGGGGGTCTGGAGGATATTCAGAGAGGTGGCTGAATAAAGCCTGCCCCTGCCTCCTGGCTGCTAGTATTCCATGGAGGTCTCCCATCCAAGTACTTGCCAGAGTCGACCCTGCTTAGCTTCTGAGACCTGATGAGATTGGGCTTGCCTGGGCTATCCAGGTCAGGAAAAGGGATTTAGTTTCTTAATGGCTGTGTTTATTGTCAGCAATATTCTGCATGCTAATAGATGGTAACAGACATTATCATTCTTTTTCCTACCATGTGTCAGTAGTGATGCTGCAGGGAAAGTGTAGTGATGCCTGATGCCTACAGATACGATGGTTTTCAAGCAAGGGTGTCTTGCATATGGGTCCAGAGAGCCACAGAGGAATCCGATTTTAAAGCTCTGTGTTTTCTTCTTTCATAGGAGATACTGTCATGGTATTCCCACCACCTCCACCACCTTATTTTGCTGACTGTTCCCTGCAAACAATAACTCCTAGCCTTGTGACAAGTGACTTGCATTTAGGGGAAAATCCTCCTCCATACCACAGCACTTTTGTTCACCAGTAAGACTGCTTTTATTTTTAACGTTTGTCCTTTTTAAGTGTTTTGTATGAGGGCTATTGGATATTCTTCAAGTAACATTCTAAAAACTGGGCAGAATCTGAAGATGTCTGACTAGTAGTGACTACAGCAACCTTGCTGAAGCTTCAGGTTGGGATCCAGTCAGTGCCTGGAAGGAAAACTAGTTAGAATGCTGCTGTGAGCACTCTTGAGTAAAGGTGTGATATAAATGTAGTTATCAATGATAACCTCTAAAATCCCTAAAACTCTTTCCTCTGTTATACCTGAATTTATAGTAAAATATGCCTGTCATAATGATCTACTGATGGTTGTGCCCAAGAGGGTTTTTTTGGTCCATCAGAACAGAATTCAAGCAAAATATATCATAGCAAATAGATTATGGATTGCATCTTATAAAGTACCTATGAAACTCTGATTTTCCCTGTTTCTCCCCCCCCCAAGTACCTTGTGACCCCAAAAAAAAGTACAGGAAGAGGGACAATTTTACCCCCTTACCCTTCATCACTGTAGCATATGTTTACTGTGTGCAAAGTGGCCTTGGCATCTGGCTGTTAGAATAAGGAGATCTGGAACTGGTTTATATCTATGCCGGCTTTAATTCTACCCCCTTCGGTGCTTAAAATATGCTAATATGTACTCTTGATTATTATGTTGCAGAACACAGACTACTGATATATCATGCTCAGTTACTTGCAGAGAAAACGAGCTGCCGCATACAATATCAGGAAGTGATTCACCTTCTGAAACTTTATCCATTCTCTATCTTGACTCTGAACCATCTCAGAAATACAAGGCAAAAGAAGCAGCTGTAAACAGTGAATGTGTTTTGTCTTCTTCCCCCTCTCTGTCTTATATGTCTTTGTCCTCTTCTGAGTCTTCCCTTGAACAAATTATGAGCTAAAATTTCATTTGTATGCCTACCTCAGTCATCTGAGGCAAAGTGTCCAACACAAGAAGGCTTTATGGAAGTAAGAGAAGCTTCACAATCACTCATCTCAGAGAGTGCTGGCAGAAACCTGTAGCCGTATTAGAGGTAGCTTCCCTCCCTTATACTCTGTTTGTCACTGTGCATTGATCCATTGTCATCCATGTATCACCTGCTGTTAGCAGATCTGAACCAGAGTGGAGGGAGTGGTGATTAAAAATGAGAGGGAAAAGGGGCTATGAGAGGTCATGGTGAAAATAAACTGGAAGAGGGAGCCTTGGCTCAAAGAGAATAGCAAGCCACAAAGGTGAGACAGCAGAGAGTGCCACAATAGAAACTTGGCAAAGCCAAGAGTTATATTACGGACAAAGCTCTCTAACAATTCAAGTCCACTGTGGGAAACATCATCCTGGTAAGTGTTCAAGATGAGGAAGACCAGACAGCCTTACTATTCCTATAGTTAAGAACCCTGCATTTTGTTTGTGATCCAAATACCGTAAGCAAAACCATCAACTGAAATCATGCACTGTTTAGATAACATTCTAGGACACTCAGTGATCACAGAGGAGAAATTCCATTGGCTTTGTATTTCTTTTTTTTAATAGTTGTTGACAAATTTTAAAGACACTGGAAACCTGAGATGTTGTTGATTTTATTGGTGTTTGAGCAGACCTCACATTCTTAACAGTAGGAAGTTGTAAATGTGAGAGTTAACTTTATTAAAAATTGTGGTATAAAATCCAGGTGTTGTGGTGTCTGCATTCTCTAGCAGGTGTCAGTATATAGCAATAAAAGCTTCATGTGAGTTGTGGAAGAAGTATAGAAGCCATTAGCAATTACTGCACATCTCTGTTTGGTTAAAAACACAAACATGCAACATGACATCATGAGTATTTCCCTGCTAACATTTACTGGTTGCTGCTTGCAGGGGCAGGGAATTGTCCACACAATGGCATAATTTGGTTCTTTTATCAAAAGTTACCTTTAAAGATTCCTCTGCCCCTCATAACACCAGAAGGCAATTTCACAGTGAAATTATTGCCAGTAGGTTCAGGGCAGACAAATGCTTCATACAATGCATAATAAATTTCTGGAATACACTTCAACAAGAAGCCATGAAATAGCTAGCTTTAAATAGGATAATACACATCCACAGGCTAGGTCTATCAATACTAATTAGTCTTGGCAGCTAAATAAAACCTGTATGATCTGATGACTCAGTCAAAAGGCGGGGAGGGGGGGCATTGGGCTGTTGCCTTCCCTGTTTGTGGGCATCCCAGAAGCATCTGACTGGCTACTGTTGAAACCAGGATACGGAACTAGACGGACCCTTGTCCCGAGTCAGCCATATGAGCTACAGAAATGATGGAATATATTGACGCTCTGAGGCCTATTTTTATCTGTGTCTCCGGCAGCAGGATTTCAAGTAGAGTGCAGGACCTGTGCCATATTTTGTGCTGTCTGCACTTTGAGCTCCACCAAAGAGCCAATTAGAACATGTATCTACAGATATTTTGACTGCTATAGTATAGCCTGAACAATTAATGTTTAATGAGTTGCCTAGGTATAAATACTGACAAAATTGTTTATTATAGAAAGCAAATTCTGACTGCTTCCAAACAGATTTTCCACAGCAGGAAAGAGGAATGTCCAGATGATTTCTGGCTGCCATCCCCCCTCCCTCCAGCCCGCCCCCGCTACTCCAGAGGAAATCTACCCTTCATTTACTCTACAGTAAAGGGGAAGCTGTGGGACGGCTGCACCCCATCTGGAAGCAGCGGCCTCTGTTGTATGTCTGCTGACAAATGCTGGGGTGCCTAATTCTGAACATTTATGATCATTACGTAAGTCATAATCCCCATGAAAATCAGTTTTCGTCAGCAGCTGAGAGCTCTTAAGTCAGAGCTGATGATGAGAGTTAAATCCCTCACCCTTGTGGCTGCGGTAATGATTGATTTCATGGGAATCACACTTCGTGTAAATCATAGTCCAGGGCTTATACCAACCAGACCCATTTATTTTGCACTTGGCCTCTTCTGAGAGAGGGAGCTGTCTTCCTACAGCCTGTTATTTACTCATCTGCGAAGCAGGAATTACCAGAGGAGATTGCAAGTGAAGGAGGCTGCTCTTAATGGGCAGCTTGCCCTACGAGGACTGAGCTCTGATGAATTATTAATTCTTTTGATATGCTGGACAGGGTTTTCCACGATGTTATCTTTGCAAGCTTTCAAAGTATCTTATGTTGGAAGCAGAGCAGGAAAGTAGCATCAAGTTATCATATGGAGATGTGCTATCTGCACACCTTTTCTTATGCTGCATTCCTCTTCAAACTTCTTGTTGATTCCCAAGTGTTTTCAGTGGCCCGTGAATAAATAGTTATTCACTTAATATATTTATGCATTACTTCTAAAACTATCGTATCAGTCGTGAAAACTGAGCAATAAAACAAGTGAAAATAATCTACCCATCTGAGCATCAGGAAAATCAGTGCTCTCAAATAAGAAACTTTGGCCATTTACAAAGGTTGGCCATTTATGAAGGCAGATCATTATATATTGGAACCTGGTCTGAGCCTGCTTTGTGGAGAGGGCGGGATATAAATTGAAGGAAATTGAAGGCGATAAAATAAGGTTGACACTTTGGGGCACCTGCAGGGTTCACAGGGCAAACTGTTCCATAAAGTCAGGGTGGCAGTGAAGAAGGGCCTGTTCCTGGACCCATCTGATGCCAGCTCCCAAAAAACTGTAATCTAAAACTGAACCAAGGGGGTGGAGGGTGGCTGCGGTGAGAGGTGCTCCCTAGAGAGATGGATCGTATATTTTCTGGCATTGTGCTTGGTTTCAGCCACATGGTTCTACAAAATTCTATACAACAGAGGGCTACACTTGCAGGGCTGTAAAAACGAGGCTTTCTCAGCTTTCACCACCGCTATCCTAATCTGGGGGTCATGACCACAGCCTATACCACAGGCTTGTTAGAAAGCACTCTTTCACTCAGCCTTAACTCCACCTTCAGCCTTCAATATGGGCCTTCCATAACAGGCCTGCTGGAAGTTACTTCCGCAGCCACGGGCCCCTCCTAAGCTGCAACAATAATGATGCGCTGTATTTGCATTTGATTGTCACAGCAGTCTTAACATGTTTGAAAACATTTTCCCTACTGTTGTCATTTTTTACAATAGTGCCTGCAAGCGTCTAATAACCCTGTTATTTATTGTCCTGGTGTTTTAGGACCATTCCCAATGGCTCTGTTGACCTTAAAAAAAAACCCACCCCTTTAACATCGATTAAGTTTTTAGCCGAATAATCCTAAAAGGGTCTAATCAGAATCCAACTCAGGTCCCTTCAGTGGGCCCTACTCCCAGAAAAGAGGATTGTACTGTAGGTTACCCTACAGCAAAGAGACATGCCAAAGCTGCATTAAGACAGCCATTTAACAAGCTGACAGGCATCTTCTCAGGCTCTGTACCAATACCCTGTCCCCTCCCCCACTGTTCTTTCACGTGCCTGCTCTAGGTACGACTGAGTCGCTAAATCAGTTCTGACTTTTCTTCTAGGTTCTATGTCAGGGACAGGACTAAATTAGAAGGAAACAAGAGGCCCACTGTGGTATAGTTAGAGTGTCAGACAACAATCTGGGAGACCCAGGTTCAAATCCCAACTCTGCCATGGAAGCTTGCTGGGCGATCTTGGAACAGTCACACATTCTTCACTTAACCTACCTCATAATGTTGCTGTGAGGGTAAAATGGGGAATGATTTAAGCTGCTTTGGGACTCCCATTGGGAAGAAAAGCAATATATAAGTGAAGTTAAAAGGTAAAGGTTCCCTTGCTCGAAAGCCAGTCGAGTCCGACTCTAGGGTTGCGGTGCTCATCTCCGTTTCAAAGCCGAAGAGCCAGCGCTGTCCGAAGACGTTTCCGTGGTCATGTGGCCGGCATGACTAAACACCAAGGCTCACGGAACGCTGTTACCTTCCCACCGAAGCAGTACCTATTTAACTACTTGCAATTTCTTGCTTTCGAACTGCTAGGTTGGCAGGAGCTGGAACTAGAGATGGGAGCTCCCTCCATCATGCGAACTGCTGAACTACTGACCTTCCACAGCCTGCAGTTCAGCGTCTTAACCACTTGAGCCACCGCAGCTCCTAATAAGTGAAGTTAGATATACACCTAAAATAAACAAGGCTGTGCAAAGCCTGGTATAAATCCCAGGAGTTTGGCCTTCAGCTCTTCCTGGCCTGCAGAGGAGTGCCCTCTGTTTGCCGCATTCAGGTCTTTATCTCCAGCTACAGCAACTGATCTCAGGACCCAGCATGGCGTAAGGATTAGCTTGTCAAGCTATGATCCGGGAGACCCGGGTTCAAACCCCCACTGAGCTGTGAAGCTCACTGGGTGACCTTGGGCCAGTCATTCCTTCTCAGGCTAAGCCACCACAGACGGTCTGTGTGCCATGTAAAATTCTGAGGACAAAACAGAGAACCAGATAGCAATGCGTGTCACCCTGAGCCTCCTGAAGGAAGGGAGGAGATTTTTTTAAAAAATTAATAATTAAAATCTCAGGGACCCTGGGGTCAGAGAATGCACATGACAGATGATTTCAGATAAGGCTGCTGTGCATTGGGTCCATTCTGTAACTTATCAACCACAGGAAGTCCAGCAATCCTGAAAGACACTTTCTGACATGGGGAAGGGGGGGGGGCAGAATTGAATTATAGCCCTGAATGGAGCCTCTTCATGGTTCACTTCTCAGAACTTTATTCTAGGCCAAGTTTCACATGATTTGTCTATTAACTCTACACCACAAGGTTTTTATATAACTCATGTGGACCTTTGACTTGACACGCACTCCCTAGCCTCTTTTTCATCTGAGGCTTTCTAGTTCTGGTCTGCAGTAATGGAGAGGAATAGCAATCCTACTGAAGACTACTCCATCAATGTCTTCTCCATTGCTCCGAGTCAGCCAAACAGCTCTGAAGCCCAGGTGTCCGATGACGACAAAGCTGGTGCTACTTTACTCTTCTCTGGTGTCTTTTTGGGGCTAGTAGGAATTACTTTCACAGTGATGGGATGGGCAGAATATGAAGGTGTTTCTCATTCTGAATGGACTCAGTTGCTAGGGCCGATTCTGCTTTCAGTTGGTGTGACTTTCTTGCTGATTGCGGTGTGCAAATTTAAAATGCTCACCTGTAAACCTTGCAGTGAAAGAGAGGAAAGCACATCAGGCACGGATCAGACTCCTCGTGGACAATCCTTTGTTTTCACTGGAATTAGCCAACCAATAACTTTCCATGGGGCTACAGTGGTACAATATATCCCTTCTTACCCAGCCCAGGAAGGCTTTGGTATAAATACTACAAGTTTCCACCAAGGTTGCAGCCATCATGGACTTCCTCCATCTTCTGGACTAATCATTCCCGATTTCAATCCTCCCCGGTATTATAATGCCTACCCATTGGATAACCGTGCTTTTTCTGCAGATGAGGACCACTCTGCTTATCTTGCAGGGGACACCAGAAGTGAACGGTAAGAAATTCAGGATTCTTGCTCAGATAGAATCACTGATTTTAAATAAGATAATTGGCTAAAGACTGCAGTGGACTCAACTGGTTCACAGAAAACTGTTGTTCCAATTAATGAACAGAGAACACATTTTAAATCTTCAAAAAGTTGCTATATTTCTCAATGCACAAATTATTTCTTTCCCATTATTTTTTCATCTTTGTTATCCCTGATCTGAAGTTACACTAATTTTGTCAATGCTGCATCAGGAATGGATTCAAGTAAATACTTCTGTTTGAGCCAGAACTTTGAATGAGTGTGGTGTAGTGGGAAGAGGCTCAAATTAGCATCTGGAAGACCCAGGTTTGATTCTTCACTTTGCCATGGAAGCTCGTTGGGTAACCTCAGGATAGTCTTCTCAACCTAATGTTCCTCACAGGGTTGTGGTGAGGATAAAATGGGGAAATAATATTGTAAGCTACTTTGGGTCTCACCATCATGGAGGAAAGTAAGGTATAAATGGAGTAACTAAATAAACTTTTCAGCTTTTAGCTCCAGAATTTTTTTAAATGTCAAGATCATGTAAGATCTTAAGAACATAAAAGACGCCAATATTGGATCAGGCCAAAGGCCCATCCAGTCCATCACTGTGTCACACAGTGGCCAGAAATACCAGTGCCATCAGGAGGTCCACCAGTGGGGCCAGGACATTAGAAGCCCTCGCACTGTTGACCCCCCCAAGCACCAAGAAGACAGAGCATCACTTGCCCCAGAGCCCCTATCTATACCTTGTGGCTAATAGCCACTGATGGACCTCTGGCTCTTCTTGGGCTTCTTACAGAGCCCCTAGTCTAAGAGTCCCTAGGCTAAGAGCCACAGGCAAAGAGGCCTTTAGCTCGCCCTTCGGCTCGTGCCAGAGGCTCGTGCCTCTGGCAAGGTGCTTTCTTAAATACTGAATTAAAGTCAAACACAGTCAAACAGTGCCCCTTCCTCTCCCTCTCTCAAGCAGCCAGGACTCTGGAACAACTCTAATCGCTTTCACACACTTCCAAACACAGTCCTCCCACAAAATATCTTCAGCTGAATCCCCTCAGCTGAAAGCAAATAAAAAAACACCACTCTAGCAGCTCTGTCTCCTGCTCCGAGCTCAGCTGGGTCTCAGCTGGATCTTGTGTACTGTAGTGGTCAGAGTGCTGTATTTGGATCTGAGAGACCCAGGTTTGAATTCCCACTCTGCCATGGAAAGTTACTAGGTGACCTTGGGCCAGTCATACATCCACAGCCTAATCTACCTCACAGGGTTGTGAGGATAAAATGGAGGAGAATGATGTAAGCTGCTTTGTTTCCCCAGTGGGGAGAAAGACGGGGTACAAACGAAATAAATGCATTGATAAAATGAATGGTAAAGATGAGGGAGACTCTGACTGTGTTCCAGTTGACTTTCTGTAATATTGGGAAGTCACGTCAAGACATGGGCACTTATCTGCTGTGAGGGCTCAGTCAAAAATATGACTATCAACAAGATCTTAAGTACAGATGTAGCAACACAAATGTTGTATACGTTAGTAGCTGTATTTGGGTCAGGTCAACAAAAATGTCTACCTATAAAAAGTGCCTAATGCAAAGTAGCATTTTCTATTGTCATGCTTGTCATAAATATGTACTTGCCAGACTCCTCTATCAGTGGAATGTCAGGCACACATTGTCACCCTTTCTTAAAAAGAATACAACGGATCTGGAAAGTGCATAGAAAAGGGAAACCAGAATTATCATGGCTGTCTTATAGCTCTGCACTCAAAGTAGTATAAAGCACAACAAATCCATACTGGAGGACAGGACATAATTTGCAGTAGTGAATGGCTACTCAGGTGAAACCCAAAGCAAGGCATTAGCCACTGTTCAACAATCCAAGAAGCAGACAACCCAAAGAGTTCTCATTCTTGCAAAATGCCTATTATTGTGATCCATAAGTGCAAAGAGTACCAGTGGGTGATGGGGCATGGCTCTGGAATTACAATCTGAAACGGGGGTGGAGTGTAGGTTTCCAAATTGTATTGCCAGTATGTGTGACTGATGATGCGGGTACAGCAGCCTGAAGACTGGGTGCACCTCAGCCTCCCCCCTGCCTCTCCTCCAAAGACCAAGGCCTTTAGGGTTGATGGGTCCCCCTTTGGCCACCCGTGGGGGTGGGGGATGGGGGGGATTTGGCTTACCAGTTCCAAGTTGGGAAACTCCTGGAGATTTGGGGATGGAGCCTCAGGAGGACAGCGACCTCTGGGGAGTTCAGTGCCATAAAAGAGTCCCACTCTCGAAAGCATCCGTTTTCCCCCATAGTCTGGATATGAGCTAGAATTCCAGGGGATCCCCAGGTCCCACCTGGAGGCTGGCATCCCTAGGGCACCTTTGTAAAGATCAAGAGCAAATTACAAAGGTGATGACTGATGATCGTAACGGGCTGTTCTGTGCAGGTATCCTCTCTATGAACATAGAGTTTAATTCACAACATTCCTAGTGCAGCTATTCTCTGTGACACAGTCATGGTTTCTTGAGAAGTCGACAGGAACAGGCTCCAGTCATTCCTCCACCTCTGGAAAAGTTCACTGGCACCAAAATGATAAAGTCACCCCTATGGGGCAACTGAGCATTATTAACTTTCCTCACATCTGCCCTGTAGCATCAGAAACATGTGCACACAGTGGCAGGAAATGGGCAGGCTCTCCAAAACGCTTTCTGTCAAAAGACTTTGTGTACAACATGCTGTCAGAAATTGATACCTTGCTTGGGATCAGCACATAATTCCCTGCTCATCCCATACCAAGTGGACAGCAGAATCAAAACATGGATTGCATAGTGAATAAACTCTAACCAGCTCTTGAGGGTTATATCTGCACATACTTATCCCATCTTGAACAAGATGGAAAACAGTTTTCACACTCGTGACCATTCTGGAAATTGTACAGCCGGGCATGTGCTCTTTTGCAATAGGGAGACTTCAGACATCTACAACAGTTGCTTTCCTTTTATACTGTTGCATCATAATCCCCAGCTGTATCTCAATGTGTTTCTTTTGGTGACGGCAGCTCTTTTTGAGAACCAGATATGAGCAAGTAAGGGAAGTGACTACAATGAGAGATACTGAGCGTGCTCTCTCCTTGCAAGCCCTGGGGCTGTTTTGCTGCTCGGCAGTTTTTTCATAATAAGCAGTTTTCCACTTTCCCCATCCACAAGTCTGAGCATAAAGCAGCACACTGTACCATCTGCCAGCCTCTTTCCCCTAGTTCAGACTTATCTACATTTTCTAGAGTGTAGCAAAATCTAATCCCAATTTTGGGCAACAAAGGGACACAGATTGTAGCCGAGCATGCAGTCCACCTGCATTTGCAAAGGCATCCGCCATTAAGTAGATGCATTCCTTGCCTCCTATTGCATGAGGAAGGCGATTATGTGGCCCCCTGGAAACCTCACGGCCTTTACACATGATCTGCTTTTTGCCGATTGGTTCCGCTGCTGCAGTTGTGAAGGCGAAGCAGGACAGATGTACATTAGTGTGGATCCCACCTCCACAGTCTATATGGGCCTGTAACATCTCCCACACTGGTCCCTTATCTCTCTGCATCAGGGTAAATTTTCATCAGGGAAATGGTGCAGGGGAAACAGAAAGGGTTAAAAGTATACATACACATACATGCATGCACATATTTAAGAACAATGAAGATGTCAAGAGTTCTCAGATCTTTATCACTGGCTTCTTGTCTGGTTTGGCCCTTAGCGCATGCACATATTTAAGAACAATGAAGATGCTTCTTGTCTGGTTTGGCCCTTAGCCTGTATCTGTCCATCTCTCACCTGAGTTACTTACTAACTGCAGTGCACACACAGTACAATGTCATCTTGCCTATGCTGGGGAGGAGGAGAAATACAGCATTCATCACAGCTCCCTGGCCAGTTTGCAGCACCATCTGCCAGTTTATTTATTTAAAACATTTGTTAGGCAGGACTCAAGGCAGCTTATAATTTAAATAAAACATTATGAAAAACACAATAAAAACAATGATAAAACCTGTAAAAACTCCAATTAGGACTGCCAATAATAAAATTGAAATCAATCAAAAATGCAGTCCTAAATAAACTGTCTTCAGCTTCCTCCTGAAGATTGAAAATGGGGGGGGGGCAGGCACACCTCCCTGATGAGACTGTTCCATAATGGTGGGGCTGCCACTGAAAAGGCCCTCCGTCGTGTTCCCACCAGATGGGACAGTCAGGAGGGCACCTTCCCATGATCTTGATTCCTGGTCAGGAATGTCTGGGAGAAGACGGTCAGATAACCTGGTCCCAAGTCATGTATGGTCAGTAGGTGCACGCAACATGTACACCTCAGCAGCAGTGCTGCCTATTGCTGGGGAGCAGTCAAGTGTAGCATTTATTTTATTTATTTATTTTACATTATTTATAGTCCACCTTTCTCACAGGGACTCAAGGCAGGTTACACATAGTGAGCCAGTACAATCCACAAAATGGGACAGGCAATAACCAATGCAGTGGGATATTAGAAGTCTGGAACCAAGAGAAAGAACTGATGCACAGCCTAAGTATTCACATGACACATTAAGCAGCACAGAAATTACATAATAGGATCTTACTTACACTAAGCTAAACACAGCAGTACAGACCATGGTCCCCAAACAAGTTTGTAAAACCATTTTGTATGGTGCAACCCTATTACCTGCACAGTAAAGCCTTCTTCTTCTTCGTATTTTTGTAGTGTGTATGTGCGCGCGTGTGTGTGCATGCCTGGAAGTCATGGCAACTTCTGGCAACCCCTACTGGGGCATGGAGGATGCTCAGGGAAGTGGCTTGATGCAGCCTGCCTCTGCCTTCCAACCCTGGAATTCCAAGAAGGTCTCCCGTCCAAGTGCTTGCCAGGGTCAGTCCTGCTTACCTTCTGAGATCTGACAGATCGGGCTTGCCTGTGCTATCCAGGTCAGGGCCAGTCAAGTCCTCTTTAATAGTTCAGTTTTGCATTGTTTGCAGAAAGCCAGGAGTGTGGGAGCTTTCCTGACCTCCTCAGCCAGGCCGTTCCACGAGGGCAGAGCCACAATGGAGAAGCACATACATGGGCTGTTGCTGGTTTTGCCCATTTGCAGGCTGGCACCTGCACAAGCCCCGGCTGATCTGAGCAAAGTTGCTGAAGCCGAGCGTGGGGGGAGAGCTGGTCCCACAAAAAAGAGGGCCCACGGCCATCAAAGGCTTGGTGTGTGATAGCCCAGACCTTAAACAGTGCCCAGTAACAGATGGGCAGCCAATGGAGAGTCTGCAGAATGGGAGTCATATGCAGGCTCCGTCTGGCACCTCTTAATAGCCGGAGCCACGGCATTCCAGACCAGCTGGAATTCCCAAGTTGATTTTGAGGGGAGACCAATGTGCTGTGCATCTAGTCTCAAGGTTACTGTGGCGTGGATCCAGGTGGCCAGGTCAGCCCTATCAAGGTAAGGGGCTGTCTTACAAGCTAGGCTGAGTGGGTAGAAAGCCTTTTTTGCAGCTGCACTAACTTGCTTCTCCAATAATAAGGCTGGATCTAGTATGATCCCAGTGCTGTTAACTGAGCCAGCAAAGGTCAGCCGAACTCCATCAGAAGTGGGGAGAACACAAGGGTCCTTCAAGACTCTCCCCCTTTTCAACCAACATTACCTCTGTCCTTTCAGGGTTTCATTTCAATGTGTTCACTTTTCACCAGTGAACTACTGTGGCCAGGCAGAAACTGAGCATCGCTTCATTATATGCCAGCATATGCAACAAAACATTTACCCCTATGCCTGGCATACGCAGCATGAAAGAAAATAGACTATAAAATCACACAGGAGCCGATGCTTATATAGAACCAAATCACAGCCCTTCCCAAGCAATATAAGCAGCATAAACAGGTTAAACACCACTTTGGAAAGAGAAATCTATCAGCACAATTGGCAGCAAGATCTTTGTGTAAATCTGCTGACTGGTAAACATCCCTGTCAGTTACAAATATGCAGAGTCACTCTCACCTCCCTGTCACCTCTCCCTTTAACTTAAGACAGACAGACAGACAGACATCAGAATAATGGCCAGATTTAAAGATTTTGAAGTATTTATGGTTATTGTTAACCCCTCCCCCAATTTGGATTAATAATAAGGGCTATATAACACATGTTGCATTATGGATCAGATTTTAATTAGTTAATATCCAAATACATGTCCTCACTGGTGATTTGTGCCTAACTTAGGTTTCAGAAGCTGCACATGATACTTAATGCTGTGAAGCCACCAAAAAGGTTTCTAAAAATATCTGCTTTTGTAACGTACCAGCTTTGCTTCCTGCACTTCAGGTTTATGCCGCTTATAAAATGTGTCTCTCCCCATCTTCACATTTCCAGGTCAACTGATAGCTTTAAGGAACCCGAAGCAGCTTTGGATGAAGATGTTTACTGTGATTTCCCACCTCCACCATATGAGAAACTATTTCCACCGCCATCATAACTGTGCTTGTTTCTGTGAGATATTTATATGTACACTAATCAAGTATGAACCGACGATATGACAGAGAAACTTTGGCTTGAGAGTGCTTTCCTGCTCACCGTGGGCCCCACCAAATCCTTGCACCAAACATGAAGCATTTTTTCCGAGTGTGGGACATTTTGAGCTCAGGTCCATCTTTTTCAAGCATCTAGACATCCCCACCTACTTACCTAATTTTTCTGGCCTGAGGATGGGATCTGTGCCAGGAGTTGAAGAGAATGTGGTTTTGTGGATAATGTCACATAGATTATGTTCTTTTTGATAGGTACATCAACAGCTTTTAGCCACGATGGCTAAATCCACATTCAAAGGCTCTTGCTGAGTCCCATAACATGGGGAGGTGCTGGTATCTCTGCTCTTGATATGGCTCTTCTCGGGAGTCTAGTTGACCACTATGGGAAGTAGGACATTGGGCTAGGGGAGCCATTATCTGATCCAGGAAGACTCTTCTTGCTTCCTTGGGTGAGTGACTACTCTTGAGTATTTAGTTTCATATTCAGTCACATTGGGGCAGCGGAAAGAATAATAACAACAGCTCCTGTTATCTGGGCTCAGTCCTGCAACCTGTCTTCAGCACCTGTGGAAAATACGAAGTTGTTGAACAGAGGGAAATGTCTCTGACAAAGGAGAACACCTCTCCCTTCCCTCAGCCCAGCCACAGAGTCCCCCAGACAGCAGGGATTAGGGCATTCAGATACAAGGGGGTGAATCCTGGGCAAGTCCTAATCCCATTTTAGAAATCAAACACAGGTCATTGCATTTTACTGAAACTAAAGAAGCCTCCAGTTGCCTGGAATGCCTAAAGACAATGGCTCAGATCCAACAAGCAGCAAGTGGTACAAAGGCTGTGGAACAGGCGGCCTTTCCTGCCTCCCCATCATGCTGCAGCTCATTGACACCCCCCCCCCCAATTAAATAGCATGGGGGTCAAAGTGGGTGGTCGGGAGGGGGAGAGGGAATGTTCAAAAATCACCTGCCCCTCCAAAGGAAGGGCACATTCATCTGTGGAAAACAACCGCAGGAGACAAGCCATTGGCCTAGTTCAGAGGGCATGCACCTTGATCCATTAGCAGCCACCTAGATGCCAAGAAATATATCAGCTAAGTCAGCCGAAGACTTTCTGTATGGCTGTATAGACCTAACATTAAATTATCTGGGACTGAACATGCCAGATCTCTTCTCTTCTCTTCCACTGCTGTATATTTGTCTGTAAACTGACAAGTGACTACTGCCTCTGGCTATGCCTGGTTTAGAAGACTTTTATAAGACTGCTTTATAAGACTGCTTTATAAGACGTTTTGAAATGTTTTGCTGATAGTTTTAAATAATAATAAAAAAAGATTCAAGTAATGTGAGAAAGGTAGTGAGATTACTGAGAAATTATCTCTAATTCATATTTATAAGACCCTTTATATAAGTCAGCCCAATAGTTCTGCTGTTTAAGGATTACACAACTGCCCCGACATCGAGCAATTAATATAATATTTTCTTCTATCAACAATTTTGCAGCATTTTCTCATGGAATTTTTCTCATGGAGCTCTCCCATGGAATAACATCTCATGGGATGTTATTGTTAGAAAAACAAGCAGAAGTTAAAAAAAACCAAGGCACGTCATGTGACCCCCTGGTCCCCCCCCCCCCCCCAATTTGGCCTAGTGGGTGGCTCTTGCAGGCTGTGTTGATTTTCTTGTTATTCCCTCCTTCTGCTAAGGCGGATATTCCTGTCATCCTTGGGCAGGACCATCTGTCGGACTTTAAGACTACTTGGTGGGTTTCTCTACCAGCTTGATCTCATATGAAATTCAGTACCAAAAGGTTCCAGGTATCACAAGCTGATGAATACGATGGGGGGAAGAGTTTGGAATGAACCTCTGAAGTAGCTGGACTCAGGGAATGTAAAATCACCATGGTTACCATCTGCTAAAAAAGGTTACAGGATGAGATAAACATGGAGTCATAGAAACATGTTTTTCAATAGTTCTGATAATGATGAACAAATAGGACTGCAATGTTCCCTTTTGCTGGCAAACCATAAATAGGAGATTCACTCAGGTTCCTGCTCTTAGGTTCATACAGCAGAGATGTGTGTGTGTTCAAAACTAAATCAATTTATTAACAAGACGGTATAGGGATGGGAGCAACCTTTTCAGAATAAAGGAGCTCATGCAGTCTACAATTGTAACAAACAAAACTAAAGAGCAGAGACTTGACCCCATGAGACTAAACCAATGCAAACAAATATCAGTGGGGGGGGGGACAGACTGTTCCATCGTAAGTGTACAATAAGTACTCTACAAGGACAACAGCTGGCAAGAAGGACTGTGCAGGGCATCCCTTTTTTCCAGTCATGCAAAAAAGAGTGCACTTTTTGAAAAGGGAAAAAAAACCCCAAACCTTAAGCAAACCCAATACACCAGAGTACAAGTAGTGACCACCAGGCACGTGATAGTGTAGGCTGCATCCCTTCCTTTCATCAGTGCTAGTGAGAAAAACTCCTGGCCTCAAGGCTCCACTAGAGATAGATTAGTGCGAAGGACGTCAAGTTGAGCAGGCCATGCATTGACAATAATTTTTCAGACACTTGGTGAGAGAGTTGCCATGGCCTTTTGATGCATATGCTCCCCCTGCTCAGCTGCAAAATTCTCAGGGTTTTTTTTTGCAGTGCTCCACATCCTGTGCCACCTGTCTGAACACAGAAAATAGCAGGACACAAAGCTGTGTAGCCACAGGCAACGAGACTACCATTGTGCAGCTTCGCATCTTGTAAAAATCCTAGAATCTGTACAGGGCCCCAGTGGACTTTGACACGACTGGGTGGGAGGTGCTGTCGACACACCTGGAGGACCTTGTACAGGTAGACGGACGAGCCTGCCCGGTAGGTGGCTACAGATGACAATCTGTGCATCTGCAAGTCATTCCAGCTGAGAAACTACAACTCCCAAGACTGAGACCGACTCCCAGAACACTGAGAGATGAGGGGATCTAGCAGGGTTGCCAACTCCAGGTTCAGAAATGCCTAGAGATTTGAGGGTGGAGCTTGGGTGAGTGAGTTTTAGGGAGTGGGTGGACCTCAGCTGGGCATGATGCCATGCAGTCCACCTTCCGGAGCAGCCATTTTCTCCAGAAAAAGTGGAATAAATGTTTTAAATAAAATGTATGTAGTCTGGAGATCAGTTCTAATTCCAGGAGATCTCCGGCACCGACCTGGAGGTGGGCAACCCCAGATTTATGAAAATACATAGCTCAGTATGCCTATTCCTGACTTCTTTCTCTGTCCTGGTGCATCCAGGAACAATCAGTGCTTCACTGCACTTCCTAATAGGCATAAGGCAGTAATTAGCATTCATCCAATGGCTTACAAAGGCCTAGGGTTGCCAGCTCCAGGTTGGGAAATACCTGGAGATTTTGGGGATGGAGCTGGAGGAAGGCAGGGTTGGGGAAGGAGAGGGACTTCAGTGGGGTATAATGCCAGTGGGTCCAGCTTCCAAAGCAGCTGTTTTCTCCAGGTGAACTGATTTCTGTCACCTGAAGATCAGTTGCAATAGTAGGAGATCTCCAGCCACCACCTGGAGGCTGGCAACACTACAAAAGCCCTGTAAGGGAGACCAGTGTTATTACTCCCACATTGCAGATGGAGAATTAAGGTTGATGATGTAGGGTTTCACACAGGTCTGGAGATAGTAGGGGTCCCCCCCCCCGGTTTTCGGGGCTTCTGCTCACTGCCAGTCAGCTGACCGGCAGGGGAAACCCCACCCCAAACAGCATCATCTATGATGCAATGACATCTCCCGGAAGTGATGTCATCACGTTGGGGACGTCACACAGCGATGCTCTGGTTTGAGGACAAAACTCTATGGTTTGGAGCCAGTTTTACCATAGAGCCTTGACCCAAAACCAGAGCATTACCATGAGATGTACCCAATGTGATGACATCACTTCCAGGTGATGTAATTGTGTCAGGGATGTCCTGGAACGCGCCCCCCAACCCCCCCTGCCAGCATGAAGAGGGGAGCTGGCAACCCTACCTGGAGGAAAATGTCCTGTCCCCTTAATAGAAATCTGATGTGTGGAAATGGGCAGCTGAAGCTTTTTTATTGCATGAAGGAAGATCCATCAAGTCTATTAAAGGGACAGGACCTTTTTCTTCAGGCCAGCTGGCAAACCTAGGTTGAAGGAGAGTGACTTGCCACCTTGTGAGGCTACAGCAGAAGCAAAAATCAAACTTGGGGAGATCCTCCATCATGGTCATTCTCTTCATCAGTCTGCTTCTAGGGGTGAACTGGGAAGTTAAAATAGCCCAGGAACAAACCAAGCTGATCCCTTGTGGTATCCGCAATGGGCATGGCTGGCCCATTGCCTTTTCCCACAGTGTTGGCAGTGCAGGCTGCCATTGGCAAACTGACACTGATCAATGTTGGGACAAAGTTTGAGTCCAGTGGCACCTTTATTCAAGGTATAAGCTTTCATGTGCACACACACTTCTCCAGATACAATAAAATGAAAATGACCAGGCCATACATAGAGGTAGAGGGACTCCAACTTCGTTCTGCTGCTTCAGAACAACAGGGCTACCCACCTGAATGGATCAATGTTGCCACCAGTGAAGGATCCAATCTAAATGGCCACTGGGACTTTATTATTCTTGCTCCTGGCCACAGTGGCCATCCATGGCAGCAGACCACCCGGAAAACTCCCAGTAAATTATATAGCCCCCCCCCCCGCCTGCTTTTGCAACCCCAGATGCATCTTTCTCAGCTGAAGGATGAGGGAGGAGAAATACTTCTGAATGCTCCCATAGGGTAAAAACTCCCTGCACACAGGAACACGTGCAGAGCTAGAAAAGAGATGAGGCGGCCCTTTTCTCCTTACTGGGTTTGTTTTCCAACTGCAGGGAGGGTGTTTTTGTTCGTTTTTTGCAAAGGAACCTTCAGGCTGGAATCACTGGCCTGCCGCCGCCTGAAATGGAGCAGTCCTTCTTACTCCTTCAGTTGTGACGCGGGCTTGAGAATGATGGTCATGCTTAGAGATATGTGCCCCCCCTCCCCCGCCACACGGAGTGACAGGAAGACGCTTTCAGGCGGGTGCCTTGTCTTTTCTCTGTCTCAAGAGAACCCAGCGAGGCGTTCCCTTCCTTTGGCGTCAGAGTTGCTCGAGAGAGCAAGTCGAGCAGTTCGCCTTCCGCCGGCCTCGCAACCTGGTGCATTTCTACCAGTGGCCACCAGGGAGCAGGAGAGAGAGGTCTCCGGCTGGATTCCCAGCTCAGTCCTGGCTGTTTGAAGAGAGCGCTCGCGAGAGATGCATCTCCACATTGCAACCCAGCTACCTGGTGTTGGGATTTGTTTGGTCAGTCAAGCGCGGCTGGCGTCCCCGTTTCCCCCAAGTTGCTACCCTCCAGTTTTACAATGGGACTGTATGTCCCATTAGGGGGAGAGGAGAAAAAACAACTTTAAAAAAAAATCCCCTGCTCCTTAAGAACATAAGAAGAAGAGTCCTGCTGGATCAGACCAGTGGTCCGTCTAGACCAGCATCCTGTCTCACACAGTGGCCAACCAGTTCCTCTGGAGGAGCAACAACGGGGCATTCCTCTTGTTACCTTTTATTAGTCGCTCCCCATATTCTCGAGTGCAGTCTCATCTGAGTGGTTGCAATGTGCACATTCATTCCCTCCCTGGAAGCCGGGCTTCCTTTCTGCTGACACTAACCAGGACATAGACCCCGTGTGTGTTTTCAGTGCTGGTGTTTTTGGCTTCGGGACCTGGAAACGCTATGAGGCCAAAGTGTGGCTGAGCAAACACAGAGTGAATCCTCCTCAGCGACAACTAGCCTGCAGATACTGGGGGGGGGGGGGGGCGGGAAGATCAGCAGGCAGGCGGTGTTTCCCAAGAGACACCTGGATTTTCTTTCCCCTTGGATAACGCACAGCAAGGCTGCACTGCGGCTGCCCCCTCCCTGACCACTGCTTGGCTTGGGTCCTCTCAGCCTCACCGTAGCTCTTGGAGGGCCTGGGCATCTCGATCCTCAGCCCATCATCAGTGCTGCCGGTGGAGAGGATTCATCCTATCGCTTTGGGGGCTTCTGGTTGTGAGGTGGCACGCCGTATACAAGGCTGGGCTTAGCCTTCATGCTTGCAGTCAACATTTGCCATTGCCTTTGCTTTCCACGCCCATCTCTGTAAAGGCAGAGAAAACACCCAGGAGCCTGGTGTGGGAACTGGCCCCCTCCCCTCCCCTCCCCATTCCTTCCTGAAGCCCCTGAACTGGGGTTTCAAGGTCACGCTCCACAATCAGGGCAGCCGGGGCTGCCATAAAGGATGCTCCGCAGCAGAGCCTTTAAAAAGCAGTTAGAACACCCTTTCCCCAGTCATCCCCGTCTGAAACCCCCACAAATCCTGGCAACCCTCCGGATAGTTAATTTCATCTTCCTATAGTTTAAACCCAGTAACCCGCAAGCCACCACTGATGTATTTAATATTTATAGCTCCTCCTGTGATTTATATCATGTTAGATCACAAATCCTCTCTTCCCTTTCCTTTTTCCTCCCCCTCTGCCCCATCTCTCCTCAACCTTTTTAAACAATATTTGGCAACTGATGGACTGTGGAAAGCAGGCTGTTTTACATTAGTCGGTAGTACATTTAATCATTCCTGTGCGATGAGTTACTGTGGATTACAAATTCTTATGTGGTATTTTAAGTTAATGAATAGACAAGTAATAGATCATCAGCGTGATTGGTCATATGGGTTGCACTCACTCCGAACTCCCAGGGTAGGTGGGAGATTACAACAAAGTCTCATTGTTTTGGCAGATCGGAGTGTTTTCTTGTTTGTAAGCCTGTCGGTCCCACAGAAGGAGACAGCCCCCCCTGCAGCCACAAACCTGCAGCTGAGTAGGAGCCTCGCAGTCCCGCATGGTGTTCCGTGTATGAGCACCACAACTGCTTGGACGATCCCAGGGGAGTGGAGTCCCCAGGGAAGGCTGCAAGGGAATCAACTGTTTTAAAAAATGTTCCTTGCTATTGCTGGCTGCCGAGATCTGAGGCTTGCAAGTGGACAAGCTCCACATGAACCTTCTGAGTTTTGTGGCTGGATAAAAAAATCCGGGGAAGTGCATCAATCAGGGCTGGCCTGTTATTGTTAAATTTTAGACTGTCACCTAGGGCGATGGCTCGATGAGGGCGCCATTTTGGCTGGCCTCGTCCCCTCCTCGCCCTGCACAGGAAGCCATCCCCAGCAAGAAACTCCCCTCTTTGCAGCCCCCCAGACAGAAAGAGAAGGAGGCGAGGGGGACAGACGCGGGGAACAGCCCAGGACAACGGGAAAGTCCGCTGCCCCCACCCCCGTGGTCTCTTTGGAGCTCCTTTTGCAGCCTGGCACAGGCCCCCTCCCCTCAAGCGATCCCGCCCCCCACATGCATTTGTAGCTCACCCCTTTGGCCCGCCTGCTGCGACTCCGGTGCCTGCCCCCATCCCACCCCACGTGGGGGGGGCACCAGAATGTATCCTCGCCTAGTGGGCGAAAAAAACAGTGGCTGCCACTGGCATCAATACATGCACAGGTGAAAAAAATCCTACTTCAGAGAGTGTGGCTGCTTCTATGGAAGTGCCATGTTCATGTGAATCTAGGCAGACAGCATAAGGCATTCTGTACCAGTTCTTCATGGGGCCACGGTGGCTCAGAGGTTAAGACACTGAGTTGCAGACCAGAAGGTTGTTAGCTCAGCAGTTTGAGACCCGAGTGCCACATGACAGAGTGAACTCCCGTCTCTGGCCCCAGCTCCTGCCAACCTAGCAGTTCGAAAGCAAGACATTGCAAGTAGATAAATAGGTACCAGCATTCCGTGCACCTCGGCATGCAGTCATGCCGGCCACATGACCACAGAAACGTCTTTGGACAGTGCTGGCTTTTCGGCTTGGAAACGGAGATGAGCGCCACCCCCTAGAGTTGGATTTGACTGGCTTTTGAGGAAGGGACACCTACCAGTTCTTCATGAATGTGATAGTTAATATCCAAATGTGTACTAAGAACAGGAGCACATCATGCAGGGTTTTCCTCCCCAGGAGCATCACTTTCACTGAAGTCACAGGGGGGATAGCCTAGAGTTCTGGGGTCATGGAGATCCTGGCCTCCTGCTCAGTGCCCGTGGCCCACCTGCAGACACTCTGCACGGGTGGACCTGACCAAGGGAGCAATGCTCATGCCCCCAAAATCTTGTTGGTCTCTAAGGAGCTCCTGGACTCCACTCTAGCACTACACAGACATGGCATACTCCACCATTTTTTTAAAAAAACCCTCCCTTCTTGCTATTTTTGAATGTGCTGGGAATGTTGTATAGAGGAAGAGCATCCCATTACATGAGTCCACACCTGCCCTCGGAATGGCATCACCCAGAAAAATGTTTATCATCTCGGTGAGGACTAGCACCTTGAGGCCAGCCCCCCCCCCCGTTTTGCCCTGCAGCTTGACTTCCCCGCGCCTGCTGTGGTTAGCAGGAGCTTCTGCTGCTATTGAGGCCCTGGAGTCCTACTGCCCTGGATCTGGCACCATGCATGGTCTGGAGCGAAATCCTGTATCAGATCAACAGGTTACTGCCAACATGTTCTCCTGTCGCTCTCTCTGCATCAAGCTACACATTCAACGGGGAGTCTAATCATGGACCTTCTTTGTTGTGGTTCACACTGAAAAGCTGTTGGGGGAGAGATGAAGAGACTGGATTTGGGCCATGGTGGTTCTGGGGGAAGGGAGTATCTTGTTCTCCAAGATTGTTATTAGCCACAGAAAGGAAAAAGGACAGGCCCCATAGTGTGCCTGTCTTTCTAAAAAAAAACACACACACACACCCGTTATGGTTAACAGGAGACCCAGAGGAGGAATTTCTCCTGGGGAATTGGTGGGGGACAAAGACTCAAAGCTGTTCCCCAGTACTGTGTTCACAGTCTGCTCCCTTCCCAGCTCAGGGGCTACATTTTAGTCAGAAAGAAAATATAATCAGGCTGTCTTCACATAATGTATAGTTTGGTCCTCTGACCTAAGCAGATTTAGATGGCGGGTAACACTGTGACTACTGTGCCCTGTCACCACCTTGTTTTCCTATGGCACGTGGTTTTGAAAGGTATCACCTGGATATCAAGCAACTGAGATTTCTTTTTTTTTTAAAACAACCTGATGTTCTCCAGACATCACACGTGCACCCTTTCCCCCCTCAGGTTACAGGCATTACAGTGCTCTACAAAATTCTACAGACAAATCCCCGGTTGCTCTACATGGTCTTGAACTGTATGGAGTGAATGAGCTGTTCACACGTCGTAATAAATGGGTGGTGTATACCGATTTGTATGCCAAATGTTTGGTAGTGGAGAATGCTGATGTGTGTCTGCAAGAAGACAAAAATGGGCATCCCACATAAAGAGAGTCATGGCCACAGCGGAGCCAGGGAGCTGGTGTGTGTGTGTGTGTGTGTATTCAGCAGCATCCGGCACCACCAGGAGCTGCGCCAGCATTGCCACTCCCTCCATGCCCTCCCTACCCATTGTGCTGTGATCTGGGAGAGCCTGGTGCAGCCCCCTGCTCTGCCAGGGAAGCTTGCCTGGTGACATTGGGCCAAACAGACACCCTGAGCCCGACCCCGCTCCTCCCATGTTTGTTGCAAGGATAAAGTGGAGAGCAACGGGGTGAGCTACTGACTGTTCTGGCAGCGCTCAGTTTGGGGAGCAGCCTGTGCCACAGACTCACGGCTCCACGTGTAGGATGGAAACACCCACAGCAAATATCTTTCTGTCCCCCAGCCAGGGAGTGCCCAAGCTCGTGAGACTGCCCCATGCTGAATGCTCTTGTGCCAAGAAGGCCCCAAGGGAGGCTCGGCAGCGCGACTGTCATTCCTTTCTGGCTGCTGGCTTCTCTCCCTCGTAGGAGTGATTTCTTTGACGGAACTATTTATGGGCCGTTTCATGAATGGAAACACTAAAGAGAGGTGACAGCCTGGCTGACAGTGCAGAGGGCCCAGGAGCTCCCCCCTCCCCCTCTGCAGCTGTAAAAGTGGATCCTGTCCATGGATTACAACTGGCCATAAACAGTTACAAAAGGAATTTACGAGGGCCAGCCATTGTCCCCTTAAAATAATGTTGCTAGAAAGCCGCCCTCGGGAGTCATCGAGAATCACATAGCAGATCTCTCACAAAGGCACAAGTCGGCATCTTGGGTGCCCGGAAAACAAACAACACCAGAAGGGCTCAGCCCAGCAAGTCGCTGGTAAGGTCCCGGCTGCACTGAACCCCTTTCAGGAATGATGCAAAATGTCTGGGCGGGGTGGGCGTGCGCAAGTGGAGACACATACCTGCTAGTGTGCAGTCAGCCCCACTATGGGTCAGGGCCAATGTGACAGAATTACATAGAGCTCTGTCTCTCTTTTCTAAGGCACACTTTGCACAATCTTATGAGGCTTACTCAGGAGCAGGGGTAATTTCCTGCAGGAGCGCACAGGAGCGGAGCTCCGGCAGTAAAGAGCCCAGGGGGCGGGCACATGCAACAAGCCCCACCCCCTGCTCCCAGCAGCCCTCAGTCAGAACAAGAAGCAGCCAGATGTTGCAGAACCCCCCGGCCCCCAGGTCCAAAACAGTCGACTCCAGTGGCACCTTTAAGACCAAGTTTTATTCAGGTACAAGCTCTCCCTCCTCTGCGAGGACAGATTTCCATGTTCACCCCCCCCCCAATAGCTAGCAATCCAAAACAGTCCAGTGGAGACTGAGCAGTGGGTGTTGCCTTCTGACACACTTCCGGTGATGCCAGGGGGTGTGGTATATGCAAATAAGTTGTGCTAATGAGTTATACTAATGAGCTCCTGCCCCTCTTTTTCTACGAAATGACCCCTGCCCAGGAGTATATCCCACAAAGTTCATGGAGGTGTGCACAGGACTGAAACATCAGGAGGCAAGCCAGAGAAAGAATGCCTTTGTATAGTGGCATCAGCCTATCATATTCCTGTCTCTGTGGGGTAATGCCTTTTCAGCATCCCAGGGAGAGCTGGTGTGGTGTAGTGCTTAAGAGTGTCTCTAGGACTTTATATTCACATACATTTCATCTACTTCGTTTGCATACAAAAAAAAAAAAAAAAAGAGTGTCTCTAGGAGACCCGGGTTTGAATCCCCGCTCATGCCATGGAAGCTCACTGGATGACCTTGGACCAGTCACACCTTCTCAGCCTCACCTGCCTCACAGGGTTGTCCATAGAATCATAGAGTTGGAAGGAGCCTCCAGGCTCATCTAGTCCAACCCCCTGCACAATGCAGGAAACTCACAAATACCTCCTCCCCCCTCACACCCCCAGTGACCCCTGCTCCACCCCCAGAAGATGACCAACCTCCCCCTCCAGGATCACTGGGGGCCAAACTGGCCTGGAGAAAGATGGCTTCCTGACCCCAAAGTGGCGATCAGCATTTCCCTGGGCGTGTAAGAAAGGGCCACAAGAACTAAGCACTGAAGCAACCCTTCCTTTCCTCCGTCTCATGATCTGCCCAAGTTCACGGAATCAGCACTGCTGTCGGGTGGCCAGTGGAGAGAGGAGACTGATGTAAGCTGCTTTGGGTCCCCGTTGGGGAGAAAGGTGAGGTACAAATGAATTAAATACATGCATTAATTAGAACCTCCTGCACATCCTTGATGATCTCCAAGAGGGTTTGCTTACTTATACATGGAGGGGGCAGATGTACACGGAGACACGAGGCTGAAGTTGATTCCTTATTCCCAGTTCCTTACTCATTCCTTATTCGTGTCTTATTCATGAATTCATCCAAAAACACTGAGGAGAGTTTGAAAGCGTTGAACCCCAAAACAACATTTGGACCCCCAAACTTCATACACCTCCATGTTCAGAAAACTCTCCTCTTCGAGGGGACATATGCTGTGTCCTGGTCCAAAGCACGGTTCTTGTGCCAGCTGATCCAAAGTGAGGCACCCCCAGGACAATCACACAGGCAGTCACTGGGGCCAAGCTGTACCCCAAAACAATCTTTGGACCACCCCAAAGGAACCATCCCCACACTCTGGAGACTGTCCCCTGCAAGATGGCATGCAGTGGAGCCCAATCCAAACACTGGTTCTGATGTCACAAGCTTCTATTCAGAGTTCCTCCCAGAGGCCTGTATTTCAAAGAAGATTTGAATAAGGAAGTGCCCTCTGCACTCAAAATGAGGTTTGGACCACCACACTTCATACACCCCCATGTTCAGCGGACTCTCTCCTTTGAGGGGACATATGCTGTGTCCTGGTCCAAAGCACAGTTCTTGTGCCAACTGATCCAAAGTGCAGTGCCCCCAGGACAATCACACAGGCAGACATTTGGGCCAAGCTGCCCCCGAAAACAATCTTCGGACCACCCCAACTGACACATTCCCACGCTCTGGAGACTGTCCCCTGCAAGGAGATATATAGCAGCACCCAGTCCAAACTCTGGTTCTGGCAGCACTTGCTTCTATTTGGATTACAACCAAAAGGCCTTTATTTCAAAGGTGATTGGAATAAGGAATTGGTCAGACAGCTTGCCCTCTGCACCCCAGAATAAGGTTTGGACTACCACATGTCAAGCCCTGGACTACCACATGTCAAGCCCAAAAGAGACAATAATAGAACACCACTAATGGTCACATACAGCTCTCAACTTAAAACATCTTAGCACATCATCAGCAACTTACAGCCTCTACTGGATAATGACAGTACTCTTTCAGAAGTATGGGTGGGGGGCAAACCGTTTCTAGTGCACAGACAGCCCCCCAATCTCAAACTACTCATCACCAGTGTTCCCTCTAAGCTGAGTTAGTGTGAGCTAGCTCATAGTTTTTTAGCCCCTGGCTCACAAATTTTTGTCTCCGCTCAGGAAGGATGGCTCCAGGGCAAACTGATTGATGCAGCAGACAAACTGCTCGCTCACCACTTTCATGCCAGGAGCTCACAAAGTAGAATTTTTGCTCATGAGACTCCACAGCTTAGAGGGAACATTGCTCATCACCCACAATAATACTGCATCTTATTTGAACATGGAACTTGGAAGCTTTCAACAAACCCAGATGCCATCTTTGCTGCCACATACACCCGAATAACACAACCACTGGACCTAACAACATCAAGTACACCACCTCAGGCTTATTCACCTGCTCATCTTCTAACCTTGTATATGCCATTAAGCACCAACAATGCCCTTCAGTTCTCTACATAGGAGAAACAGGTCAAACCCTACACCAAAGGATAAATGGATACAAATCTGACCTCAAGAGCCACAAAACTGAGAAACCTGTAGGAGAACGTTTCAAACTCCCAGGGCACTCAATGGGGGACCTCAAAGTAGCTGTTTTATTTCAAAGGAATTTCAGAAAGAGACTGGAAGGGGAGATTGCGGAATTGCAAGTTATTGCAACACTCAGGACAATGGAAACCCCAGGGCTTAACAAAGATATTGGCTTCTTATCTCACTACACACGCTAAGTCATTCTGTTCTTACTTATACCCAGAAATTAAAATTTGTGGGTCTGGTAGAGGCCCCCGGACTCAAATTTGATTCTCACATCTGTTGTTCATTTCTTTATCTGTATGCCAACTGGTGCAAGTGTCCATGGGATGCTTTTGGCCCTGAAACAATTTACTTAACATAACCCACATTGGCTGTTTGAGGTAGGATTATTTTTTCGGACCCATTTCAGGAGTGTACTGAATGCGCATTTTCATATATGTGGGTTTGCTCTTTACTGAATTGTGACATCATCGATTTGTAGAAATGCTTTCCTTGACCAAGTAGAATTGGTCTCCCAATATCTTTCTTTCTGTAGCAAAGTATAGTGTTGTAAGAATGCATTTATGATGTTGTCCTCAAAGTCAGGACCATTCTTTCTGGCTTTCCAAAAGCACCAGTCACATGTGGCTTAGTCTCCAATCACTGAGGACCTTTCCACAGTAGCACCTTTGAGATGAATTCAGGTGGCTAGCCGTGTTGGTCTAAAGCAGCAGAACGAAGTGAGTCCAGTGGCACCTTTAAGACCAACCAAGTTTTATTCAGAGTATAAGCTTTCATGTGCAAAGCACAGTTCTTCAGAGAAATTGGAACAAAATCTCAAGGGCTACTTACAGGAAAAATGTTGGTGGTGGCAGCCATCAGGAGGGGCTATTATGAACCAAACTGTATATGCAGAACTGAAATTGGACCATTTGGCCAAGATCAGTGGATGGCAGCAAATTAGCACATAAATGCAAGAATGAACAAGGAGATGTGAGACTGAGGCTAGAGTCCAGCGGCACCCCAAGACAAACCAGGCTCAATCCTGTGTACATGTGAGAACAGAGACTCAGCGTGTGCTCACTTCTTTACATACACTGAAACAGATTGCCTCAAATATTACATGCAAGTGGGGGGGGGTGTTTAATTGCCAGGAAGAGCTGAGTAGAGTAAATATGCATAAATAACTGAGCAAAAAATGTAGCTAAGATTGGAATACCACATGTAGTAGGACATATAAATAGCAGCATGCTGGCATACAGATAATAAAGACCCTTTCTTACACATCCAGGGAAATGCTGATTGCCACTTTGGGGTAAGGAAGACATTTTTCTCCAGGCCACTTTGGCTAGAGGTCTTGGAGGGTTTTTTGGTCATTTTCTGGGTGTGCAATAGCAGTCACTGGGGTGCGTGTGTGTGGGGGAGGTATTGGTGAATTTCCTGCATTGTGCAGGGGGTTGGACTCGATGACCCTGGAGATCCCCTCCCACTCCATGATTCTATTATTCTATGAGTGAACAACAGATGTGGGAACAAAGTTTGAGTCCAGTGGCCTCTATAAGACCAAAAAACTGTAATTTCTGGGTATAAATAAGAACAGAATGAATTGGCTTGTGTGGTGTGATAAGCAGCCGATATCTCTGTCAAACCCTGGGGGTTCCATTGTCCTGAGTGCTGCAATAACTTGCAATTCCGCAATCTTCCCTTCCAGTCTGTTTCTGAAATTCCTTTGGCATGAAACAGCTACTCTGAGGTCCCCCATAGAGTGCCCTGGGTGGTTGAAATGTTCTCCTACAGGTTTCTCTGTTTTGTGATTCTTAATGTCAGATTTGTGTCCATTTATCCTTTGGTGTAGGTTTGACCTGTTTGTCCTATATAGAGAACTGAAGGGCATTGTTGACATTTGATGACAAATACAATGTTAGAAGATGAGCAGGTGAATAAGCCTGAGATGGTATAGTTGATGTTGTTAGGTCCAGTGATTGTGTTGTCTGGGTGTCTGTGGCAGCAAAGTTGGCATCAGGGTGTGTTGCAAGCTCTGGTACCAGTCTACATGTTTAAATTAGATGCTGTATTATTGAAGGTGATGAGTAGTTTGAGATTGGGAGACTGTCTGTGCACTGGAAAAGGTCCCCCTCTTTCCATATTCATATCTTCTGGGAGGAACTCCAAATAGGGAACTTCAAATAGAAGGTCATGTCTCCTTGCAGGGGACAGTCTCCAGAGCGTGTGGGGATGGGTCAGTTGGGGTGGTCCAAAGATTGTTTTTGGGTGCAGCCTGGCTCCAGTGTCTGCCTGTGTGACTGCCCTGGGGGCACCACACTTTGGAGCCGCTGGCACAAGAATCGTGCTTTGGACCAGTACATGGAATATGTCCACTCAAAATGGAGAGTCCGCTGAATATGGGGGTGCATATAGTGTGGTGGTCCAAACCTCATTTTGAGTGCAGAGGGCACTTCCTTATTCAAATGTTCTTTGAAATACAGGCCTATGGGAGGAACTCTGAATAGAAGTTTGTGACATCAGAACCAGTGTTTGGACCGGGCATCACTGTATGTCACCTTGCAGGGGACAGTCTCCAGAGCGTGGGGATGATTCCTTTGGGGTGGTCCAAAGATTGTTTTGGGGTACAGCTTGGCCCCACTCTCTGCCTGTGTGATTGTCCTGGGGGGTCACCTCACTTTGGAGCAGCTGGCACAAGAACCCCACTTTGGACCAGTACATGGCATATGTCGCCTTGAAGGGGAGTGTCCACTGAACATGGGAGTGTATGACATGTGGTGGTCCAAAGTTTATTTTGGGATGCAGGGAGCACTTCCTTACTCAAATCTTCTTTGAAATACAGGCCTCTGGGAGGAACTCTGAATAGAAGGTTGTGACATCAGAACCAGTGTTTGGACCGGGCATCACTGTATGTCACCTTGCAGGGGACAGTCTCCAAAGCATGGGGATGATTCCTTTGGGGTGGTCCAAAGATTGTTTTGGGGTGCAGCTTGGCCCCAGTGTCTGCCTGTGTGATTGTCCTGGGGGTGCCTCACTTTGGATCAGCTGGCACAAGAACTGCCCTTTGGACCAGGACACAGGATATCCTCGAAGAGGAGAGTTCACTGAATATGGAAGTGTATGACATGTGGCAGTCCAAACCTTATTCCAGGATGCAGTGGGCAGTCAAAGCAGTTCCTTATTCAAATCTTTTTTTGAAATACAGGCTCCGGAACCAGTGTTTGGACCGGGCATCATTGTATGTCATCTTGCAGGGGACAGTCTCCAGAGCGTGGGGATGAGTCCTTTGGGGTGGTCCAAAGATTGTTTTGGGGTGCAGCTTGGCCCCAGTGACTGCCTGTGTGATTGGCCTGGGGGCATCCTGCTTTGAAGCTGCTGGCACAAGAACTGTGCTTTGGACCAGGACACAACATATGTCCCCTCGAAGGGGAGTGTTCGCTGAACATGGGGGTATATTAAGTTTGGGTGTCCAAATCTTATTTTGGGGTTCAGGGCTTTCAAACTCTCCTCAGTGTTTTTGGATGAATTCATGAATAAGAGGCGAATAAGGAATGAATAAGGAACTGGGAATAAGGAACCAACTTCAGCCTCATGAGGGAGACCTGCCTGCAATCCGCTGCTCGCTTCGGGGCACCTTCGCCTCCCCCCCCTCCCCTCCCCGGCATCCTGACTTGTATGAGCGAGGAGGTGGCATCCGTTTCAGATTAGCCGACATGCTCTTAGAGACAAGTGTTTGCAAGAGACACGCAAGGCCCCTTCACCTCCTGGGGGTGGGAAAGAGGGATTCAGGCGGCTTCGCCCTTCGGGGGAGAAGTGCGCGCAACACACAACCGCCGGCGGCCCCCGGGGAAGACCCCCGGCACACGGAGCGGGCAAAGGGGACCGAGGCGGCCCTCTAGGTGGGCGGGCGGGACAAGTGGGGCTCGACGCGGCGCAGCTCGGGGGATCTGGCCGCCAGCTGCAGTCGCCGCCCGCCCGCCCGCCCGCCC
>NW_015167541.1:549582-589311 GCF_001447785.1 Gekko japonicus | reverse complement strand
GAGGGGGACCGACCGAGGCCTCGCCTTCGCACGCAGCCGCCCAGGGGCTGGGGGCTTCGCAGCTGGGGCCTCGGCCCAGGCCTCCCCCGTTCCAGCGGACCTGCTCTTGTGACGCCGGCACGATCCCGGAGTGCCCGAATCCCAACGATTCGGTGAAGCGCAAGCTTCTGAAGAAGAAAAAGAAAAGGTCGCCGCCGGGCGCTCAGAACAGGGAAGTCCCCCCCCCCCCGGCCGGGCCACACGTCGCGGCTCTGCAGCAGCTTATCCGGCGGCCCTGCGCTCTCAAGCCTGTCCGACCAGGGCCATAGAAGGGCGTGACTCTGTTTACTCCGCTGTGAGGCATCGGGGTGTAGGAACGACCCCAGAGCTCAGATTCGAATCCTTTCTGCTGCCTTTCCTGTGTCGCCCAGTAGCTTTGTGGAGAAGGAGAAGGAAACGGGGCGCGAGCATCGGCTGGCCAGGGGCGCCTCCCTTCTCGTGCCCACGCCGCAGAATCAAGAGGCCTCTGCCCTTGCTCAGAGGCAGAGCGCAGACTTTGCACACAGATGGCCTCAGGTTGGGATGTGCACCTTGGGAAAAATCAGTATGTTTCAGATCTGGATATCAGGGAGCTGGAAAATACCAGTATTCCCAGTTTTCCGGATTGCATACCAGTTTAGTATTCAGAGTCTGATAATACTTGGCTCCATTATTCCCTATGAGGAATACTTCCAGAGGGGTGGAGGGCCTTTTTTTTTTTTGGTCAAACTGAAGAATCTTCCAAGCCAAACCAAACAGGAATGCTGAGGCAAGCCCAACAAATGTAAGATCAGAAAGTCCATGCCATTGTACAAAATGAGAATCCAAAGCTATGTCAGACCTAAAAATTCACCACATCTCTGACACAAACGAACTCAAGCAAAGAACACCATGTTGCAAGACCAACAAAACCAATTTCAAAGGACAGACTCAATGCCAAACCAACATAGCAAGCCAATACCTAGAAAGACACAGACGCTTGGTAAAATGAAAGAAAAAACAGTCCTGGAAGCCGATATCGCCAGCTCCCAATATTCCCAGTTAATCCCAAATATTTCCAGGATTTTCCAGGACCCATTTCCCGGCATCCTGGAAAATCACGGATACCATCTGGACACCCAAAAATATCTTGGAAATATCAGTAAGGTATTTTTCAGATATATATTCCTACCAAATGAACATCCCTAGTCTCAGGTCCAAGTGCTGCCACGCTACTGCCCAAGCACTACCAAAGGCCAGCAGAGCAAGCGGGGGACAGCATTGCTGGGGAAGCACCAACAAACAGAGCCAGACCAGCTCTGGGACTTTTACTCCCAAAATGGGAGACATGCCCAAGGGACTTCCTGCTGTTCCCCCTCCCCTCCCCCTTTGCTTCTAGTATGTCAGATCCTACATTTAAGGTCTAAAGTTTTGATTTGTGTTAAATTCTTAATTTAGTAAATTAATGCTATATTCTTTTTCACCATTAAAAAAAATATTATTTCCTTGATTTCTCTCTTTTAAAAAATATTTTTGACAATCTTGTTTTAGTTAATTTTTGACCTTTTCTTTTCTTGGCCTAATTTTTTCTTCTGGTATTCCTTTCTATTCTTCCTTCTGAAAATGCTTGAAACCTGTTTCCTACTTCCCATCATTTGCCGAAAGTTAGTAGCATTGAAAAGTAACGTGTTCTGAGCTCTGGGACTTTTACTCCCAAAATGGGAGACATGCCCAAGGGACTTCCTGCTGTTCCCCCTCCCCTCCCCCTTTGCTACTAGTATGTCAGATCCTACATTTAAGGTCTAAAGTTTTGATTTGAGTTAAATTCTTAATTTAGCAAATTAATGCTATATTCTTTTTCACCATTTAAAAAAATATTATTTCCTTGATTTCTCTCTTAAAAAAATATTTTTGACAATCTTGTTTTAGTTAATTTTTGACCTTTTCTTTTCTTGACCTAATTTTTTCTTCTGGTATTCCCTTCTATTCTTCCTTCTGAAAATGTTTGAAACCTGTTTCCCACTTCCCATCATTTGCCAAAAGTTAGTAGCATTGAAAAGTAACTTGTTCTTCTACCTGTCAGTCATAGATCCAAATATTTCCATCCTTTCTGGGGTTTCCAGCTTACCTCCTTCCTGGGTGACCCTTCCTGCCTGACTGCTTTTAACCACCCCTCCACCTCCATTTACAAAAACAGAAAAGGAGGCCAGAATCAAGATCACAGTCCCTCACCCCTGGTAACAGTTTTCCCATGAGGCACTTGTTGCTTTGTTTTAGCCAGAGCAACAATTGGCTTCTTTGGCGCTGACATTAAAAACAAAACAAAACAAAAAGCTGTATGTGGTTTGCAGCAGCAGGTATCAAGTGTATTAATCAAAAAGACAAGAAATCCACAAAAGCAAAGGCAGTCCTTTTAAAAAAAACCCTGTCCCCAGGTCCTGCCCTCGAGGGCTTGCCTCAGGGAAACGGCTGCTTGTACAAGACAAAGGTTCTTTCTGGGTGGCTGGGAATGTCCAGGCCGGGAGCCCGTTGTCTGGGGCAGGACGGTGGCCAGGCGGGTGAGACCCTCCTTCAGTCACAGGCCTGGAGGGGGAGAATCCTCTGGCTGCCTGGGAGCCTCCCTCTCCTCTCCTCTCCTCTCCTCTCTCCTCCCTCCTCCCAATTCTGAAGACGTCTCACTTCATCTGTCACCCATTCTGTTCGCCTGCCCAGCTGTCAAAACAGGGGGTGTCTCTTTCATTCCGGCTCACAAAGTACCAAGGGGGAAAGGGGGCTTTAATGCCTGTGTTTGGACACAAGCAATTATCCCTAATTATTGTTTTTCTTTTGAGCTGGCCAGTCCTGCTGGAGAGCCCGCAGATGAACATGCCCTAATCCTCCCCAGTCGGTTGATCTCAGTGTGTTTTGTGGGACAAGCCGGCCGAGGGGGGAGGCCTGATGGCTTTCATCTCAATGTGAGTTTAGGGGCTGATTCAAATGCTTTGCGATGGGAGAATTAACCCCAGAGCCCAGACTTTCAATGGCCTCTGATAAGAGATTATACGGGTTGATGGCAAACTTTTCTTGGCAAAATGTTTTCAAAGGCATTGGAGCTGTTAAATCAAAGCGCCATTGAATCAGGACAGGCCCTCTTGCTCTGACCCTTTCTTTTCTCTCATTCACTGGTGGGTATAATTGCCGTTGGGGTGGCAAGACACACCTTTTCCTTTGGCCCCTTCCAGTGATGGTCACCCACCCAACTCACTTCTGGGAACAATGGAGGAACCATGGCCCAAAAGCTGGAGGTGGGGACTTCTGGTGAATTACTCGTTTCATTACATGGACTAAGAAGGTCTCGCCCCTTTATCTATTTCTGTGTATCCCGCTTTTTCATCATGAGGATCCAAAGCAGCTTACATCATTCTCCCCTTCTTCATTTTATCCTCACAACAATCCTGTGAGGTAACTAAGGCTGAGAGCGAGTGAGTGGACCAAGGTCATCCAGTGAGCCTCCATGGCACAGCAGGAGTTAAGCCGAGGTCTCCCAGGTCCTGAGTAGCCCCACTCTGACTACCACACCGGCTCTCACCTGTACCTACCTGCAACTCTTCCATTTCCTAATTCCACTTCCTTCCTGGTAGGCTGAAGTGATAAGGGGGGGGATCCTTCCTGTTAACATTTTGCACTGTAGAAGCTGTTGCATCCTGCTTAGAAAAGTCAAGTCTGGGCACATACAATTCCACTTCTTCTGGCTGACTGTATTTGCTAGCAGGCTTTACCAAGACAGGCAACTGTTGGCATCCACTAGGCCTACCACACAGCCCTTCATGAGTGGATGGGGAAGCAGAAACTGCCCTCAAGCAAGCCAAGATGAGCAGCCCCTCTAGGGCCACAAGCCCCACAGTTCACTCACTTCAGCAGCACCAGCTGTGGGCAGTGGCTCCCCCCCCTTGCCTCCTCTCATCAACACAAGGGGGCACAGTCAAAGGAAGCCACACGACAGCTGACACTGAACTCTGTTACCACTGAGGATTCCAGGCCACATCACCCCCATTGCTGTGGCTTTGCTCTGCTTTCTCCTGGCCACCAGCAGCCCAGCAGGAAATTTCCCTCTAAGTTCAGTGTCAAGTCTGCCCCACCCTGTTCTTTCTTGTTAGGGATTCTGAGATTCGAGATCGATGGTCATTTTGCAAACACAAGAGTCACATTAGTAAACAGAAATTATCTTTACTACAAAACAAATCATGGGTAGGGTACTTTGGATAAAAAGAAATAAAACACAAGATTACATGCTTACAGTTACTTTCAGCTCTACTTGCTAACGGCTACATCTTTCTATCTACCCAGTGGCTTCAAGAGAGCGCTTCCTGTGTGCTTCATACAAAGGTCCATAAACCTTGTGAATACATTAAATGCTAGATCAAAGCATTTCCACAAACAAGTTGTTAGTTGACCAATACAAAGGCTAGATGTTTCTTCATTAGACTAAACACCTCCCTCAAACTTTCCCGCCGTAGAATACATTATGTAACACAACATCCTGTTTCCTGACAAACAACACTTAACTCTGTAATGACTGAAGTGTAGCAACTTGAAACTCCAACATTTCTTCATATAAGGCAGCTGGGTGATCTGAGGCCATGCCCGCTCCCGATGGCAAAGTGGAAGGGACGCGGCTCAGTGGCAGAGCTGGCCCTGGATTTCGCTGACACTCATATCTGGAGATAGATCAAGGTAGCCGTGTTAGTCTGTCTGTAGCAGAAGAAAAGAGAAAGAGTACAGCAGTACCTTAAAGACTAACAAAACTTGTGGCAGGGTATGAGCTTTCGTAACTCACTGCTCACTTCTTCAAATACAGCTAGGATGGGAGTCCATCTGTCGTATATATTGGAAAGTGGGGTGGTTTCAGATGCCAAATGACATTAGCAGGCAAATGACAATAGCAGGTATGATTGGATTACATGTGATATGCAGAGAGGTAGTAAACGTGGAGAAATCAGCATTGGTAATGAGACAGGAGACCTAGGTCTCGATTCAGTCCAGGTGGATGCATTGTCTTGAGCTTTGTTATCAGTTGCAATTCAGGACCCTCTCTTTCTAATCTCCCTTTGAAATTCCTTTGTAAGAGAACTGCTACTTTTAGGTCAGCAACTGAATGTCCTGGAAGGTTAAAGTGTTCCCCCACTGGTTTTTAAATGTTGTGGCGTGGTTCCTAATGTTAGACTTATGTCCATTAATTCTTTGTTGAAGGAACTGGCCAGTTTGTCCAGCGTAAAGTGTTGAATGGCATTGCTGACACATGATGGTATAAATCACATTAGAGGATGCGCAGGATTATCAACCTGAGGTGGTATGGCTGATGTTGCTGGGCCCGCTGATGGTGTTGCTAGGATCTATATGAGAGCAAAGTTGGCATCTTGGTTTGTTGCAGGCCTTGGTACCAGAGTCCATGTGATTGTTAAGTAGCTTATGATTGTGGGTGAGAAGTTGTTTTAGGTTAGCAGGCTGTCTGTAAGGAAGAAAAGGTTGTCCCCCCTCCCAGTACCTGTGTGAGGGAAGTGTCACTATCCAGCACGGGATGTAGGTCATTAATAATGTGTTGAACTGGCTTGAGTTGTGAGCTGTAGGTGACCACCAGTGGTGTTCTATTGCCATTTTCCTTGGCCTTGTCTTATAGCAAGCTGTCAAGGAAGGCTTGAGTTACCTGTACCTATGTGTTTTACAGTCACTTTCCTTGGCCTGTACATATTCTGTGTTTGTGACACACACTGTGGCCAGGACTGCACTAGTTCTGAGGAGAAGAAGGTGTCTGGTTAGATCAAGTTAGATCACGTTAGCTCTCATTAAAAGTGCAGCATTTGTGGAGGGTCTGGATCATTTTATGAGCTTGTCTGTTGGAGAGTGCTTACCAATGATTGGATTCCAGCTTGCCCATTCCTAGATCAACTGGGATAGCACATGGCATATGTCACCACTGAGGCATCAGAACTGTTTAATGTATTTACCTGCAGTATACTGTGCCATCAGCACCATGCTAGCTTGTCTGTTGGAGAGTGCTTACCAAGGATTGGATTCCAGCTTGCCCATTCCTAGATCAACTGGGATGGCACATGGCATATGTCACCACTGAGGCATCATCAGAACTGTTTAATGTATTTACCTGCTGTATACTGTGCCATCAGCACCATGCTGTGGGTAACTTGATTTGAGAATGGCAGAGCATCTAGGTGTGGGGCCTCGCAGGTTAGGCACAAGGCCAGGATCAGAGTCAGGTAAGGGAAGCAATTCGGGAGGTGTTTCTCAGGTCAGGAAAAATCTGAAGCAGTGTCCTACCTGAGCAGTTGATTGAGAGGTGAAGCATTACAGGAGCTAGGTGCTTGCAGGAGTTGGACAGAGACCAGGAGCAGTTGAGAAGAATCTCTGGCAGAGCTGCCAGGGTCCATTCAGAAGTCTCAGTGAGATTGGCTCTGTTGGCTAAGCTAAAGACCAAAGACCGGACTCCTGGTCTATATACCCGGCTTAGCCAATTTGGAGATCCACTGAACAAGCTGATCTTAGGAATCCCTCGACTCGAGCTCTCTCATCTCACTTGTTCAAAGGCTAACTAATTTTAGCCAAGCTCTAAAGAGTTCCCTGTTCTGTAATGAGAGTAGCGCAACCTGAATTAGTTCTAATTTAAGCATCTGGATTAATTTATGTCTGCGAACTTAAAACCAGCCGATTGCTTGTAAGTGCTAACGAGATCAATGGGACCTAGACGTTTTTCAGAACTGAAGCTGATGCTTCTCCAGTTTCTCTCACTGTGGGCACGTGGTCTGCAGCTGATGAGTTACTGATGTTCACATTTATCTCCCTTAGACCACTTCTTCTGCTTCCCAGGTCTTCCTGTGACTCTAAAGACAAAAATTCAAACTCACATACACTTCTCAGCCAAAATAGCATCAGAAGTAGGAGCATTGCAGAGGAAACCCCTACTGCTACTGATATCTAATACACTAGTATATATCATATAGCAGTGACACAGCAGATATGCATGAATATTGCATGCATTGCAAACTATTTGCCCTGTCAGTGGCTGTCTTTCAGCTGAGAATCTACCCAAACAGAACAGTGAATACCTTCTAGAAATGCCACAGGTCTTTTCTTATTCAGGATAGCTTGAAATAGCTGGAACGCTTGGGCTTCTGGGGTGGGTTTTCGCCTGGGACCAATGAAGAGGACTTGGGATTTTTATTACTTGTTATAAAGTACTGTTACCCTCCGATATGGCTTGTGCGAAAAAGTACATCAAAAAGTGCTGGATGTTTTGTGACCTAGAAAAGAAGGCACATTACCATTCCCCACATTGTTTTGTCAGGGGATTTTTTTAAAAAATGACACAAGCTCCTTATTACCTGCATATCAGATATGTGTGATGCTATACAGTCTGATGCTTTCCATGTTCAGTTAAAGATAAGATCCACTAAATTAAGTAGGTCTTCTTTACAAGTAAGTGTACATAGGATTACTGCTGAGACTCTAGAAGTTCCATGACTGGATCCCGGGCACTTCATTTCCATTCGAAGGTAACTGTCACTGAAAGCCACGGTTCAGGCTGAGCCTGCAGTGCAAGGGCTGGAGTTTAACTCTTTCCTAATCTTAAATTCTAAGAGCTGCTGTTTGCCCCATTGAAAGAAACATACAGGAACATTCCAGCCAAACGCAAACCTAGACATATTTGGAAGAAAAGATCATTGAATTTAGCAGCATTTACTAAGTTGAGTTCCATTGGGATAGTGGTCTTCCTCTTTTATCCTTGTACAAAACCAGATTTAGACTTTCTTCCTTCTCCACATTGCTCCTGAGTGTCCATCAAAAGCTATCTATTTCCTAAATCACCTGAATTCCATAAACTGCACAAGCTTGGCTCCTATCATCATAGCTGATTTACAGCATTGTTTGAATATGCACGTATGTATCTATATCAGAGAGGTAGTCTGCTGCAGCCAGACTAACAAAGAGTTTCATGGTACCTTAAAGACTGATTTATTGTGGCAAAAGCTTTCATGAGACTCTGATCAATGCATTTGACAACAGGGGCTCTGGCTCAGGCAAACTTATGCCAAATAAATGTGTTAAGTGTTCCATGTATGACAACATTGTTATATCTGTACTTCAAAACTTTCAAAGTTTTACAAAAAGGTAAGAATTTCATACTTAGCAATTTCATTCCTAATTTATCCCAGATAAAACTCTCACTGACTGCCATCAGAGTTTTTTTCTGAGTGAAAACAGAGTAAAAGTAGGGGAAATCTTTATATGTCAATTTCTTTGGGGAACACTGCAACTGTTTGGAAGAAAATCAAAAAATTATTATAAAATGGCACAGAGCAATAACCCAAATGAGAGCTAAACACATTATGATGCTCGAATGGCATTTGCAAATGCAAGGAGCACAATCCCCAGAGTTCACTTTGGAGTGCTTAAAGGTTTGTGTTACTCTGTGAGTCTTCTGACACTTTATGTGAGTTGCACCCCCAAAATCGGCATTACAAACAACTTTTGAAAGTCCTGAGAGGTTCCAGAAGCCACTTCCAAAAGAATCTGTGGGGTGGGGGCGGGGGCGGAAGTTAGTTGTGCGGTTCTGGCTATAACATTTACATAGTTAAATTTATATCCTGGCTTTAAATCTACTGCAGATGATAAAAGAAAAAAATGTTGTCATTAAGTGGTATGAAGGATGACTATTTTGTATATTATACTACACAGATAGAATTAATTATACTGTGCGTGCGCGTGCACACACACACACACACACAAAAACAGGCTTCCAATTTCATTTATCTGTATCATTGCATTGGTACTAGAATGACTCCCCCCACCCCCAGTTCTCTCATGTTGCTGAAGTACATTGAGGCTGAATTGCTAATATAGGTTGCAAATACAGATAATACAGAATAGTAACTGCATAAAACACTTCCCAGTTGGGGTGGACATCCCTTCACGTATATGCTTGGTTTATGTGTAAACATGAACGGGGGAATCCTAGTCTGCCTGAGTGACTATGAGTGCAGAAACAGTGTGCTCCAACTCTGGCTTGATTAGCATGAAGTTCAGGAATGGTTATGTATGTGGCACTAACGAAGAAGAAGAGTTGGTTTCCAAACCCCACTTTTCTTTACCCTAAGGAGTCTCAAAGCAGCTTACAGTCACCATCCCTTCCTCCCCCCACAATAGGCACCTTGAGGAAGGTGGGGGGGGGCGGAGAGAATTCTGAGGCAACTGTGACTGGCCCAAGGTCACCCAGCTTGGGCTTCCTGTGGAAGAGTGGGGAATCAAACCCAGCTCTCCAGATTAGAGTCCGCTGCTCTTATACTACGTTGGCACTTTTAAAGTGCTTTTTAAAAATGAAATACTATAATTAAGAACTAACTTGTTGGTTCAGGTCAGAGAGCCATTAGTCCAATGTCTTGTTTCCAATGAAGCTGCTTCTCTTCCAGATTAGTGGCAGATCTGGAATAGTGACTTCTCTGTCTGCAGATAGCAACAGCTAGTTGCCTCTAGTCTGTGACATTCCCATTGGATCCAGCTTTGCCAGGCTACTTACTGGAACCCACTCACCAACAACGCTGTCCCTTCCTAAGTTATATCATCCAGCTCCACTCTTGGACAGGAGGCTAAATCTCTCTATCACATTCCCCTTTAATTGGAAAGGAGTTCCAAATGTAACAGGAATTGTGGTCAAACTTTAATCCTCCCCCCCCCCCATAACTATCTTTACTTATATTCTCTTCTACAAATCTAACCTTTCAGATGTAGAACTGAAGCAGATGCTGCTCTAGAGGGATGTGATGGAGGTGGTGTTGATCCCCACTGGAGGAGTCCCTTTGTTGTCCAACCCTGGATTAATGATGACACTGACTGATTGACCTTCAGAAAGAGTTTCTGCAACAGCCTAGCCCGGCCTAGACAGTTCCTTGCAGTGCCACATCTGGCATCTAAACTTCCTGTTGAGGGGAAGGGATTGCATTTCAACAGAGATGTGTCAAGCCTGGCTTTTCTAATAATAATATAAAGCTGTCCCTCATCCCAACCATATGACCCTTCTCTACTCGTAGATGGGAAGTTAAATCCTTTTACAACCACCATCTAGTAGGACCAACAAAGTGTGACTTTGCAATAAGGATCTGGGAGAAGGGAGAAGCCCATTTTGCCCTTCATGTAAACGGAGGGTCATGTTTGCATCACAGAGCACAGTATCTGAAGACCTGTGAACTATGGGAAGAGGGCAACTCTGTGTGTGTGTGTATGTTGCGCTCTGCCATGGCTACTTTATTCAAGCACAGGAGCAAGTGTGTAGTGGAGCTCTGCTGTTTCCACAGCAACAGAACCAACTCAACCAGATGACACAATCAGGAGATGTCAGAGGCATGAGCTGAATCCCAGTATCTGGAGACAACATTTTGCACAAATGTGTTTTGCATTTGAGGTTACCATCAAGTCTGTGGGGTAGGTGGGCTTCCTGCTTCACAGGCTGCCAGATTTGCATTTGGGTGGCCTAAGGAGAATATGTTTGTGGAGTGGTGGAATTTGGGATAGAACAACTGCACTGTAAACTCCCTGAAGGGACCAGAGAACCTGCAGCTGGAAAATGTAAATGTTTGCCGTGACGCTATAGATTAGACTATAGACTGGGTAGTGGTGAGAGAGGTCGTGGTCACAAGGTCATTTTGATTGGGTTTCATAACTGTTCCCTATCACATTTAAAAGGGCTGATCAGACAGCCAATTCTGTCTCCCGTATTGAAGCGGACTCACCCCCGCAATCCTCCTGGTTTTCTAGCGCCTTTTCTGACACCGGAAAATTGAGTACTTTCCTACTACTTGCGCTGTGAATCCCCAATTTCTCCTATCTGGAAGGCCATCTCTCACTATGAATGTGATTAGATCATCTGTATGTCCTTCTTGTGGTAGGTTTTTTTTCTGGCTTTCACCGTTGTGCACATGACCAATCCTGCGCTGAATATATTAAATGTATGAACACTCAAGCACACATAGACCAGCGCTTGACTGCATGTCGGTAGTTCATTTTGTTTACTGTTCAGGGAAAAAATGCTGCATCCAAGTGGGAGCCATGATTTGCAAATGCACATACGCACATATGTGTGCATGTGCACATGTGCATACGATTTTTAAAAAATCTTGTGCCGCACCACCACTTGGGCAGCGCAGCTGTCTGGGTGGTGCCTGGAGCCTTGTTGCACAATGCAAGCCTTTGGGCAAGGGATGTGTGATCATCCGAACCCGCTAAAAATTATCCCCGATCACATCTACAGCGAGAACAAATCGTGGTAAGCTTGCTGTGTGACCACACCCTTGGTTTAGCCTCCCCTTACTGTCCTTTAGTTCAAATCAAATAGATCCATATAAACAAACAAATGTATCTATCAGTTTCCCTATCTAATGCAAAGAGTGCCAAATGGTTTAACCGAAGAAAAATAATGGCATGAATTTACTGACTCCACTTTCCTTCCACCATCATTTCCACCTTTTCCATCTGGTGGATTACTAGTTAAAGTGTCGGACCAGGGTCTGGGAAACTCCGGTTCGAATCCCTGCGCTGCCATGGAAGCTTACAGAGTGATCTTCGGCCAGTCACACACTCTCAGCCACCTAACTTACTTCATAGGGTTGTTGTGAGGATAAAATGGAGGGGAGGAGAACGATGTAAGCCGCTTTGGATCCCCACTGGGAAGAAAGGCAGGAGACAAATAATCTCAATGAACAGCAATGGCTATAATGGCATTTCCCTCAAGTGTTCCATAAACTTCATATAGGTCACTTCTGCAATCCCTGTAAAATAGGTCAGCACCATCGTCCTCAAGGTGCGGAGGGCAGAGAGGCCGGGAACTGTGGCTTGTCTCTGGCCACTGAGTTTGTTCATGGTCAAGGTGAGGTCTGAATTCGAGATGTTCCAGCGAATGGCACAGACATTACACTGCACTAGGGATAAAAACTGGGGGACAAAACGGCATTCACTTTTTATGATCATGTGTGACCCATTAGTTCGCCCAGCCCAGTGAAGTTTAGCTCCAGATTCCATCTTTCCCCCATACCTGCTATGTGAGATTGTTTTAACTGGCAGGATTAAAATCTGGGAATTTTTACATACAAAAACTCACCCTTTACGACTGAGCAAATGAATTGTTTTTGTCCGCAGTCAGGTTGGCAATCCAAAGTCTGGGAACTTTATTTGTCACTGTCTGTTCGTTTATAAAAACACAAATAAACAAGACCATGTTCTGCCATGAACTCTTCTATCCACAGTGAAGAAACTCAGCTATGAAGAGAGCTGCCACTCTTGGCTGAAAAGTCATTTACACATCAACTTTCTAATCAAAAGGATGGTTATAGTTATACTGTAGCTTTATTTTAGTCTATTATTGATTGGATTAGAAAGTGTCTTCAAAAGGAACTCTCATCCCACTCAATGGAGCTTTCCCATCTGGAATGTATTGAATCACCCACTGGGGCAAACATCAATAATTAAAGTCTCTACTTTTTTATGGTCAGCATCACAGATGTTCACAATATCTGTCCAGATCAGTACCGCAAAGTTATTTCCTGCCCTTTAATATTTGTGTTCAATATAAAATACATGCATGTTTTATAATCTATAATGAAATACAAAGAATCAGTTATGATGCATGTTTTATTAAGTGGCCTTGTTGGTGAAGCTACAAAAACCTACTGAGCTACAAAATCCAACTTCACACAGCTCTTGGGGGGGGGGGGGAGAGAAAAGCAGATGGATTGCTTTTGCCAGAAGAACAACCATATTTAACTTAGAAACTCTTTTGAAATTTGTATTTTAATTGCAACAATGAAAACTATTTTACTACATTTCACTGCTTGTGTGAGATTAGCACAGTAATAATTTCCAGAACAGGAACATCTACTGGGGTACTGAAGTCCCTGTTGCTGACTGTCTGGTGGCTTCTCATTTTCCCCCCATCAAATTCTTCCTGAAAAACTATGCTGCCATTGGTTGGATCCTACAATTCTATTCCACTAATACCTCTGTTGTATACTGGGTTTGTTGCATGAAGAGTCAGCGATTCAGCATAGTGAACAACTCAGTTTATTGCACATGAACAACAACAACTGGCCTGAAAAGTCCTATATTTATGTGTCCCCCCAGACAATACCTTGTCCACACCCCCTTTCTTACTGGTGGGTATGAATGTCCCACCAGTGATCCTATTGGTGTTCCTAGGATCCTTGGTCCCTTTGTCGTTCCGGACCAAGCTCAGACTAAGGCACTGGCTCCCTAGTGGCACTCAGCAGACACAACATCCCTCCCCCCATAGTTCAAAGTGTGCCTACTACACATAGTCCTTCAAGTAGGCCGGGGGGCGGTGTTCCCGGGTAGAACGCCTGGGTAACAGTACTGGAGTTTCCGGAGCTTCTATGGGTGGACTGTCCCTTTGGCACTGATAAGGCAGGGAATTCCCCTCAACCTCAGGAACAGAGGGCGGCGATGCTTCCCTAGACTCTGGGAACGGAGGTGGAGAGGGCTCACCGGCTCTCACTTCAGGGAGGTCGACGTCCAGTTCCTCTGGAAGCTGCCATTTGGGGACCCCTGAGAGTTCTGTCTCCGGGGATGCAGGGAGCCTGGCACCTTCGCAGCTGGTCCACGTGCTTTCGCAGGACCTCTGTGGAGACCTCGTACGAGACCGGCCCTATTGGACGAATGACCCAGCCTGCCAGCCAAGGGGTTCCCTTTCCAAAGTTCCTTATGAACATGGGGTCTTCCAGAAAGAACCCCCTGGGAGCTTCCACTTGTTCGGAGAGCCTCTGTGACTCAGGGGCTCTATCCGGGTACAGCCTGTCCAGTAGCACGGTTGGCCACTGGCCCATCAGTAACTCGGCCGGGCTGCTGCCGCTGACTGGGTTAAGGGTGGTATGTTGTGACATGCAGGAATCGGGCCAGGCGGGACTCCCAGTCACCTTCCGTGATTCAGCTGAGGGCTTCTTTTGCAGTCCTCACCATGCGCTCCACCTGCCCATTGGTGGCTGGGTAGAAAGGTGCAGACCTCACATACCGGATGAGATTTCCCCAGAGGAACGCCTGGAACTCATCTGACATGAAGGCTGTAATGTATTCAGCCTGACATGCCCGGACTTGCCCGGGCTGGCCAGGCACAACTCTTCAATAGCTTCATGTCCAAAGACAATGGGTCTGTAGGATCCTAGCCGGCCCAATCAAAGGGCCAGCTTCTCAGCCGGGAGACCAATGGTCGCCCGGTTACTGTAAATAGCCTATCGGGAGTAGGGGGTGTGTTTAGGTGTACTTGGTGGCGGGTTTTCTGAACATATATAACCAGCCTGCGAGCTGGTCCCTTCGTCTTTGTCCTGAACTAAATAAAGGTATGCTTAGCTGAAATCACTCTCCGTCTGCATACTTTTCACTGGCGACGAGGATGGGATCCACGACCCCATGAACAAAGACCCGGACGCCAACACGAGCACCGCACCGAGCCCCGACGCCGAGACCTCCGGGAACCGCGCCGCTTCGCTTCCCAGCTCTCCGGCAACCGCTCATCGCGCAGCTCCCGGCTCCGCTTCGCTCCCTGCTGACCCCGAGAGCAGCAGCGGCCTCCACAACGCTCCCGACGCCATCGCCGTTCCAGAGGCCACCCCACCACGTGGCTGCAACACAATGGCGACCGCGACCGCAACTGAAAGCCTGCCCGCTTTCGATCTCTCCCAGCCCTCGCTGTGGGACACCTGGCTGGACACGCTGGAGAGCCGCTTCACCATCCACAAGGTGGTGGATGACGCGATGAAGAAGGCTTACCTGCTGAGCCACTGCGGAATCCAGACCCATCGGCTCCTCAAGGACTTAATCTCGCCCAAACTAACGAAGGACGAGTCATACAGCTCCTTAGTCCAGGCCCTGACCGACCATCTGGCTCCCAAACCCACGAAGTACGTGGAGCGGTTGGACTTCTTCGCAAGAGTTCAGGGCCCCAGCGAAACCACCTCCGATTTTCTGGCGGCGCTGCGGAGCCTGGCGACCCGGTGCTCCTTCCCCAGCCTCGACGATACCCTCCTGAACCAGTTCCTCGTCGGACTCCGGGAGCCGAAGCTGCAGAGGAAACTGGTGAGCCAGAACGATCTGAGCCTGGACAAGGCCATCCGGGAGGCCTCAGCATACGAACAAGCGCGACAAGACCGCCGCGCCAAGGCGGTCCACCGTACCCAAGTGAGCAGCGGCTCCGACGTCTCGGACCAAGAGGAAGTCCTGCAACTCCGACAGCGGACTCAGCAGCGACCAAAACACGCATCCTCCAGGACCAACAAGGCCCCGTCTCCAAGCCAGTGCGCCAGCTGCGGGGAGGGCCACGAACGCCGGTCGTGCCGTTTCCGGAATGCGGTCTGCCGCTCCTGCAACAAGGCCGGACACATCGCCAAGGTCTGCCGGTCCCAGGGACAACGACCGAGATCGGCCACCCACCAGACCACCGCGGAACTGCCCCTGGAGCTCCACACCGTGTCGTCCCACTTCCCACAGCACCAGGTCTGTAACCTGCCCCCCGACGGCCCAAATAAAATGCATGTGACGGTCCTCATAGAGGGAGCCCCCTGCACCATGGAGATCGACACCGGGTCGACCTACTCCATAATATCCGCGGACACGCTCCGTTCACTGTGTCCTCAGGGGGGGCCACCACTACAGAAGTCACGGGGTTTCCGGTTACGGGACTTTAACAAAAACCCCGTGGCGGTGGTGGGCTGGGGCAAGTTCCGGGTCCAGTTTCAGGGCTTCAAGGGCCAACTGGACCTACTGGTTGTGGACCGCCCCCTCTCCAGCTTGTTGGGACTGGCCTGGTTCAAGGCCCTGGGGCTCTCCGTTACGGGCATCAACCAGGTTGGAGCACAGGATTTCGGGGCGGTGTGTGCAGAATTCCCCCGCGTCTTCGATGGGACCCTGGGGCGGTACACGGGCCCCGCCATCTCCCTGGACCTAGACCCAGCGATACGCCCCATACGCATCAGGTCCCGGCTGCCCCCGATCTCCATGAGGCCGAAGGTGGAGGCCGAGCTTGATCGCCTGGTTGAGCAAGGCGTGCTAGAACCTGTGGCGTCGGCCCGGTGGGAAACCCCCATTGTCACACCAATCAAGCCGAACGGGGACGTCCGCATCTGCGCGGACTATAAATGTACCATAAACAAAGCCCTACAGCCCCACGCATACCCGGTGCCGGTAGTAAGCCAAGTGCTGGCGGCCCTGGCCGGGGCCCGGGTGTTCGGCAAACTGGACTTGGCCCAGGCGTACCAGCAGCTACCGGTGGACGCCGCCACGGCCGAGGCCCAGACCATTGCGACCCACAAGGGGGCCTTCAAAGTGCACCGCCTCCAGTTCGGGGTCTCAGTCGCGCCGGGGATCTTTCAATCTTTTATGGATTCCCTTCTTAAAGGCATCCCCGGAGTTCAGCCGTTTCTAGACGACGTGCTGATCGCCGCGCCAGACCCCTCGTCCTTCGCAGACCGTCTGAGGGCCGTTTTACAGCGCTTCGACGCGGCGGGCCTCAAGGTGAAACGGGAGAAGTGCCTACTGGGGGTGCCGCGGGTGGAGTTTCTGGGCTTCGCGGTGGACGCCGCCGGCCTGCACCCCTCCCAGGACAAGGTAGAGGCCATCACGCACGCCCCGGCCCCGAAGTCCAAGACGGAGCTACAGGCGTTCCTGGGCCTAGTGAACTTCTACCACTCCTTCTTGCCCCTGAAGGCGGCCGTCGCAGAGCCGCTCCACCGCCTCCTCGACAAGTCAGCACCATGGGTCTGGGGGCCTCCGCACGCCGCGGCTTTCCAAACAATAAAGGACCTCCTGGTCTCTAATGCGGTCCTCGCCCATTTTGACGAGGCCCTTCCCGTGGTGCTGGCGTGCGACGCTTCTCCCTATGGGGTCGGGGCGGTCCTGGGGCACAGACTACCGGATGGTCGCGAGGTCCCGGTGGCCTACTACTCGCGGACACTGTCGTCGGCCGAGCGCAACTACGCGCAGATCGACAAGGAGGCGTTGGCAATCGTGGCAGGGGTGAAAAAATTTCACCACTACTTGTACGGCCGTCCGTTCACGATCCTGACGGACCACAAGCCCCTGCTGGGCCTCCTCGCACCCGACCGGCAGACGCCACAGATCACCTCGCCCAGGGTGCTACGCTGGTCCATCTTCCTGGCGGGGTATGCGTACGACCTCGTCCATCGGCCCGGGAAGGCGATGGGCCACGCTGACGCTCTGAGCCGCCTGCCCCTCCCCAAGTGTGACCCGGACCCGGCCCCCGCGCTCCTGGTCGCGAGCCTGGAAGCCCTCACGGACCAGCTGGTCCATGTTTCGGAGGTGGCACGCTGTACCTCCAAGGACAAGACATTGGGGAGGGTCTTGGACTGGGTGGTGAGGGGGTGGCCCGAGGCCAAAGGAGACCAGGACATCGCCCCGTTCGCCACCCGGAAAAACGAACTCTCAACCCACAAGGGGTGCTTGCTGTGGGGAAGCCGGGTGGTCATCCCCTCGCCTTTAAGGGAACGGGTACTCACCGCCCTGCATGAGACACACCCCGGGGTGGTGCGGATGAAAGCCCTGGCCAGGAGCTACGTGTGGTGGCCGGGACTGGACGCCGACATTGAAGGGGTAGTCAAGAGGTGCCAGCCATGCCAAGCCTCGCGGCCGGAACCACCCCGAGCGCCCGAGAGGGCCTGGGAATCCTCCCACCGTCCCTGGTCCCGCCTCCATCTGGACTTTGCGGGACCCTTCCAGGGCAAGCTGTTCTTCATCCTGGTGGACGCATACAGCAAGTGGCTGGAAGTGGTCCCAGTGCCCTCCACATCCTCGCAGGCCGCAATCCGGGCCATGTGGAGGATCTTCAGCGGCCAAGGGATCCCCGACACGCTGGTCACGGACAATGGGACCGCGTTCACCTCTGCCGAGTTCCAGGCGTTCACCAGGTACTACGGGATCCGCCACGTCCGATCCGCCCCGTTTCACCCCGCTACAAATGGCCAGGCGGAGCGCATGGTGCGCACCACAAAGGACGCACTTCGCCGACTGGACTCCACCGATTGGGACTATAAACTAGCCGCTTTCCTCTTCGGACAGCACACCACGCCACACTCCACGACCGGCCGCACCCCAGCCGAACTACTGCTGGGCCGTCGCCTAGCCTCCCGACTGGATCGGTTACACCCAGATCGGGCAACCCCGGAGGCCCCGGGCACCGAGACGTACGAGCCGGCCAGAGGGTTCTTTCCAGAGGACCCGGTGTACGCCCGAAACTACGGCCGGGGGCCTCAATGGATCCCAGCCCGAGTCATACGGGTCAAGGGCCCCCGTTCATACGAGGTCTCCAGCGAGGACGGCCAGATCCTCCACCGGCACATAGATCAGCTGCGCCGTCGCACGCTACAGCTGGACCCTGAGGATCCGGACGAGGACCCAGAGCCTGCCACATCGGCCCCACTCCCGGCACCGGATCCACAGCCGCCTCTCCGTGAGGAACCCGAGGCACCTCACACCGTGGTGCCAGCCTGTCCTGCCTCCTCGGCGCCCTCGTCGGTCCCAGGCCCCTCGGCTCCCAGGGCCCCCGAGACCGAACCCATCGCTACCCCGGAGCCCCGACGCTCGACGCGCCCCAAGAAGCCACCCGCCTACTTGAAGGACTTCGTCTGTGGGTGCCTTCTGAACCAAGGGGGGAGGGGTGTAATGTATTCAGCCTGACATGCCCGGACTTGCCCGGGCTGGCCAGGCACAACTCTTCAATAGCTTCATGTCCAAAGACAATGGGTCCGTAGGATCCTAGCCGGCCCCAATCAGAGGGCCAGCTTCTCAGCCGGGAGACCAATGGTCGCCCGGTTACTGTAAATAGCCTATCGGGAGTAGGGGGTGTGTTTAGGTGTACTTGGTGGCGGGTTTTCTGAACATATATAACCAGCCTGCGAGCTGGTCCCTTCGTCTTTGTCCTGAACTAAATAAAGGTATGCTTAGCTGAAATCACTCTCCGTCTGCATACTTTTCAAAGGCTGTTCCATTGTCAGACATGATGGGTCGTGAAGATTCAGCGCAGCGCTCAGATGGCGGCCTTTGAGGCAGTTGCAGTGATGGGGGTTATCTCCAGCCATTTGGAGTAGGAGTCCACTGTGACCATGAAAAGCAGTCCACGAAAGGGCCCGGCGAAATCGATGTGGAGCTGACATCACAGCATGCGGGTGGACTCCCAAGCCTGTGTGGGCGTGCTTTGAGGGTTCAGGTGAACAGCCTGACACGCTTGACACCCCTTCACCCATGCTTCGATTTCCCCATCAATCCCCAGCCACTACAGGTAATTCTGGGCCAGGACCTTCATCCGGACAATCCCTGGGTGAGCCTCATGGAGCGCCTGGAGGACGCGTTGGCGCAGGGCACCGGGGACAACGACTCGATCCCCCCACAGTAAGCACCCCTTGTATGCCAACAGTTCCTCCTTTTGGGCAGTGAAGGCTGTGAACTCAGGGCCCGCCATGGCAGTGGGCCACCCCCAGCACACCCAACCCAGGACCTGGGAGATGACAGGATCCCTGGTCAAGTGGCGGGCAATGTCGGTGGCCTGCAGGGGCTGGTCCAGGAGGTCGTCAATGAGCAGGATGTGGTGCGATGGAGCCAGGTCTGATTCGATGGACAGCAAGGGCAGGCAGCTGAGGGCATCCGCATGTCCCATCACCTTCCTCGGGCGGTGCTGGATACGGTAGTTGTAGCCCACCAAGAAAATGGACCACCGGAAGACACACGGGGATAGGACCTGTGGTGTCTGCTTGTCTGACACGAAGAGAGGGCAATGGTCCATCGTGACGGTGAAGGGCCTTCCATACAAGAAGTCGTGGAACTTCTTCACCCCAGCGACAATTGCCAGCCCCTCATGATTGATCTGGGCATAGTTCCTCTCTGCAGCCGATAAGGTCCAGGAGTAGTAGGCCACCGGTATCTCATGTCCGTTGGGGAGTTGGTGCCTTAGCACAGCGCCCACACCATAGGGAGAAGCATTGCACATGAGAATCACCAGCAGGGATTCATCGAAGTGGGCCAACACTGAGTTCGAGATGAGCAGAACCTTGACGGCCCGGAACACAGCTGCCTGGCAGGGTCCCCAGATCCAGAGGGCTTTCTTGTTCAGCAGCTGATGCAGGGGGTCTGCGACTGTCGCCTTGTGGGGAAGGAATGCATGGTAGAAATGGAGGAGTCCAAGGGACACCTGAAGTTCCGCCTTGGACTTGGGTGGTGGGACCTCCATGATGGCCTTAATCTTGTCCCGAGCAGGATGGAGGCCGTCCGCGTCTATGGTGAATCCCAAGAAGTCCACCTGGTTGACCCCTAGAAGGCACTTTTCCTGCTTCACCTTGAGGCCGGCCTCGGGGAAACAGTGGAGGATGGTGTGGAGACGGGTCGCAAACTCCTCCCTGGTCACCGCGGCGATCATCACATCATCGAAGAATGGTGTGACACCCGGTATTCCTTTCAAAAGATAGTCCATTAAGTGTTGGAAGAGTCCTGGGGCCACGCTCACCCTGAACTGGAGCGGCTTCAGCTTGAATGCCCCACGGTGTCTGACTATCGTTTGGGCTGCGGCTGTAGCCTCATCCACCGGCAGCTGCTGGTATGCTTGGGCGAGGTCCAGCTTGCTGAAGTCCTTCGCCCCCGCCAAGGTAGCTAACACATGACTCACAACTGGGACAGGGTAGGTATGATCCTGTAGGGCCCTGTTCAGTGTACATTTCTGGTCTGCAAAGATGCAGACATTGCCGTTGGGCTTCACAGGTATGACTATAGGGGTCTCCCACGCTGCATGGGAAACCAGTTCCAGGACCCCTTGAGCTACCAGGCGGTCCAGCTCAGCGTCAATTTTTGGTTCCAGAGCGAAAGGGACACGTCGGGCTTGCATGCGAATGGGTGATACTTTGGGGTTGAGTTGCAGTGAGACGGGGAGGCAGTGTAGCATCCCAGAAACCCCTAAAAAATGGACAGGAATTCCCTGAAGACTTCGCTAAAGTCTCATTGGTCACATACCTTCACCCCCTCAATGGTTATTCCAAGGGGAGTGAACCATGCTCGGCCCAAAAGACTAACCAAATTTCCCTTGACCACCACCAAGTTTAATAACCCTTTGAACTCCGGTATTGGACCCGGAAACGACCCTCGCCCCACACCGGAACACAGTTCCTCTGAAAGTCCACTAAGTGTATGTTGGAGGGTCACAGGCGGAGCCCGCCATTGGGACAAACACTTTTGAACATCTCCACCGAAATGATGGAGGCTGTGGAGCCAGAGTCCAGCTCCATGGTGCAAGGGGACCCCTCAATATGCACCTGGATCTGTATCTTAGGGGCAGTACTCTGGCTCGGGAGTTTCAGTACCTGCTGTGTAGGCTCCATCGAAAGGAGGTAGAGCTCATCTGGGGTCACGTCGGCCTCATAGTGCGTGGCAGCACGGTGTCATTGTGGCGGCTTGCCATTCAGGGCTTGCGATCCCCACGAGCGGCATAACCGGGTGATGTGGCCAGAGCACCCACAATCCCAACATGTGGCATTCCGGAACCTGCATGTTCTCCATTCGTGTGGGTCCCCACAGCTGGCACACTCCGGAGGTGAGGTGGAGTCCTGGACCCGGTTGGGATGTGGGGGAACTCCTGGGACCTTCCTTCGTAAGGCCTGTTGGCTTTTGTGGACCTCCTCTGCATCAGAGTCTCCGGAGTCCACAGTGGCTCGATGCACGGTGGTGTCCCGGTGACCTGATGTGGACTCAGTGGAGGATTGGGTTGTTCGTTCCCAAGCGGTGGCTGTGGAGAGGACGGAAGCAAGGGTGCAAGTCTCAGTTTCCGTAATCTTCCTCTGGAGCTTCTCCTCCCGTAGACTGCATATGAACTGGTCACGAAGTGCTGTCTCCATACGGTTTCTGAATTTGCAGTAGGATGTGAGACGGCGAAGTTTGGCCAGATACTCTGTGGATGTCTCCTGTGGTTGCTGCTTCCGGTAGTGGAAGGCCACATGGCACGGCATCTTGGACAGTCTGGGGACAAAATGGTCTTGCAGAGCCTTGATGATCTGTTCCAACGTTGCGTTGTCCAACGTGGTGGGTGAGAGGAGGTTCTGTGCCAGGTTGACAGTGGTGGGACCACATAAGCTGATGAGAAGGCCTTTCTTCTTCTCCTCTTTGGTTACCTGGTAGAAAACAAGGATGGACTTGAGCCCTGTGACCCAGGCTCCCCACTGCTGAGGGCGGGCTGGATCAAATAGGAGAACTAGTCCTGCTCCCGGAGTGACAGCCATCGAGCTGCGCGGCAGTGGAGGTGAGGACGCAGACACAGTCTGGGTGACAGTGGTGCTCATCCACAGCAGGGGTCAGTTCCCTTCTTAGGTGCTCTGGCAGCCTGGCTCGCTCAGCGGGATCCCATCCTCATCGCCAATGTTGTATACTGGGTTCATTGCATAAAGGATCAGTGATTCAGCATAGTGAACAACTCAGTTTCTTGCACTCATTAACAGCAACAACAACTGGCCCCAAAAGTCCTATATTTGTGCGTGTCCCCCCAGACAATACCTAGTCCGCACCCCCTTTCCTACTGGTGGGTTTCAATGTCCCGCCATTGATCCTATTGGTGTTCCTAGGATTCTTGGTCCCTTTGTTGTTCCAGACCAAGCTTGGACTAAGGCGCTGGCTCCCTAGTGGCACTCAGCGGACACAACAACCAGTTTTTCTCTGATGCCTTAAGTTCCATGTACACTCCAGGCTTATCCATTGGTGGGAAAGACCCTTGCATTGTTCAAATGTGGAAGAGCCTGTTGTACTTTCAGAAGGATCCTTATATCAGAGGAAAACTGCAGCATTAACACAGTAACTGGATACAAGCTATGTATCGAAGAGCAAGTGGTTTTGCAAACTGTGAAAGAGCTCAGAGTAAGTCTTCATTTGGCAAAGGTGATTGAGCTGCCTTGGTATGATTCTGGTGTGTGTGTGTAGAAGAAATGTATATACAGCGTTGAAACCTACATAGCTCTCCAACTATTTTTGCTGGCTTCCTCTCAGGGTCAATGTAAACATTGTGTCCTGATGTGGAAGTGTCAGACCTGGCTCCTGCGAAGGTGATCTGTAAATAAGTCTAGAAGAGCGCATCTAAATTTAGTAGTTTAGAATAGTGAGCATGCACAATCCAGAAGCTTTTATAAGAATCAGAATTAGTACCCCCTGACGTGCTTTGTGAGTTGGTGCAAGAGGCTTCTGGGGCTAGTCTCTCTCTGCAGTTTCCTACTTTGAGCAGAGCTAAGTGGTAGTTAGCCCGGGCTAGTCTAATCTCGTAATATTTTGGAAGCTAAGCAGGACTGGCCCCGGTTGGTACTTGTGATGGGAAACCACCAAGGACGTCCAGGGCTGCTACATAGAGGGAGGCCATGGCAAACCACTTCTGTTCATCTCTTGCCTTGAAAACCCTACTAGGTCGCTATAAGTTGACAACACCTTGACGGCCCCTTCCACCAAGTGGTGGTGGGCAGGCTGAATTCTCTCTGTCTTTCCTCATCCCTCCACAGTTCAAGACCCAATGAAAGCTAATCCCCTTCTTATTCCTACTGCAGTTGCCATGAGTGTAAAGGCACGGTGGATCATATTTTAAAGCTCTTTATCACAGGTGTGGAGTACCATGGCTCAGAACCCACCAGCTCTGCAATGTTTAAACCAGCCTGCCATTTCTCTACCATCTTTGACATCATGTTTAAATAACGTCTGTACAAAGCATCATATGTTTCTGCTTCACCGTTCTGAAGAATCCCTTTCGTCCTTCTTTACTCATATTTCTCTTTTCAAATGATACCCTTTGAGGTCCCATTATCTTTCTTCACCTTCTAAGATTCCACCTTCTTTCGTGCCTTTGTTGGTATCCCAGAAAGCCCATGTACTTTTCCCTCAAAACAAACCAAAACATTTCCATGTGACCACAGGAGAGGCACCACATACATTTCTCTAATCAGGATGTCTATTCCCATAAATGCCAAAAGGACACTGCAGATTAGGGGGTATTACAACTTTGACCTGTATGCATAGCATATACATTTATGCCAGAAACAATCTTCTACACCGATAATCAAATGCTGCAATGTCCTATTCTTGGAGGTCCATCCTGTTCCCCTTCTGCTTATACTTCATATGCTGCCCAGAGGGGGTTTGATCTGCTGGGCGGGCTCCGGTTCCCCCCCTGCCACTTTTGCCTCAACAGACACAGGTGTAGCTTCTAGACTGAAAGTGCTGCTTGTTTTGAGCCCTTCTCCCCAAAATCCCAAACTATGGTGTAGCATCCCCTCCGAAAGGTTTGCTCGTGTGGTGACTTAATTTCCACACAAGATTTACCACTGAAATGGGATAGGCGTGTCTTTTACCCTGAAGCATGGACCACATCGATTGATCTGTAAGAGTGTATGAGTGGTTCTGCTTTTCATTCCCACCCTTCCTTCATGGAACTTGGAGTGGTGTATAGGAGTTTCTCCCACCCATTTTATCCTCACAACAACGTTATGAGATAGAGTGCCCAAGTGAATTTTATAGACGAGTGGGGAGGGGACTCCCAGGCCCTAATCTGATACGCAAACTCACCACGGTGTGCTATCTCTCAACACCAACTTCCATCAGATGTTTGGACTGTGGGCTCTTTCAGCCCGGTCAGCTCTAGGGTTCTATGACCTTAGGAGATCTCAAGAAAGCTAAATTGAGCCGGAGATGTGCATTTGTAACAAAGCAATGTTCATCTGCTCAAATGCAGGGCGTATTCTAAACAGTGTGATATGTTTGATGTAGGTGTTACTATAGCAGGTAACCCAAGCCCAAACTCTGTCTTTCTACTAGGCCAATTCTATCAGAGACCTTCTGACTGTTATCGATTTAGAGGCTGGCACATTGTGCCCTTTCTGAATGTAAGCCTCATTGCACATGCATTCACGATGAAAGGTAACATATTTAATCAATGATGCCAGTAGGGCCAGCCTGAGACATTTGAGTGGCAAATCCCCATTAAAGCCACATGCCTGCCCTAGTAATTAGCATGGGACACAATCCATTGGAGCTTCCCCTGTGTAAATCCCACTAGAAAACTACTCAGTTCCATGAAAGAAGGGGACAGTGCCCCCTGGCTCAGATCTGTCTCTCAGTCTGGCAACTGGGGTGACCGTCTCACCATTCCTCATGACACTGTTGCCTCTCAGCCCGTCGTTTTGTCTTGGGAAAGAATGCTGTGCCAGGCAAGAGGTAGAAAGGTAATTTTTTTGGCAGGCTTTAGCTGGAATTTGTAAAAATCCTTCTTAATTGCCCATGTACCAGCTGTTGATACTGCCTGAAATTTCCTACCTGCTTGCTTCGTTGCTAAAAGAAACACTGTAAGTCCCGGGGGGGGGGGGTCAGTTTCATTTTGCCTCAGTGGAGGAACTCGTCTTTTCTCCCACTCCAAATAGCAGCTTTGCCCTTAAGCCTTTGCTGTGGTGTGACGAGGGCATCTTGCATGTCAGCTTCTTTAGCATCACATGATGAGATGTTTGTTATCCTCAGATAGCCTCAAATGCCAGGAGGCTTTTTAAAAAATGAAATCATGCTCTGCTTTTCATCATAATGTATGCATTAGAGCACATTTCAGATAGGAAGGTTGGTGCTTTCACTAAAAAACAACAACCCATTTTTCTGCTTTAGCTTGATTGAAACTGCACATGCCATGTTTTAAGAAAAAAGAACAATTAGGTGTAGCAATAACATGGGCCACAAATCTGCACAGGCTGTTCTTTAAAAAGTCCTCCTTGATCAGACCACTTGTAGACAACATAAACTATTGTTTCTTTGGTGGATTTCACTGTGACTCTTTTCTTTCGCTCCATGCCAACCTTTGGATGCACATATTCTGGACGCTGAGCAATGCCCTTTGTGTCTTCAGAACTGTCTTGAAAATAAAGACCTAAATGCTCAGTGTTCCATGAGCCTATTTCCATGCTCGGTGAATGACCTCTGATGTTGCCCGGGCCATTACACACAATATACTAATGCACCCAACACATCATTTTTACACAGACCCTCCGCTCCTGAGCTGCCTGAGATCTACCCACACTGGAGTGCCTTGGCTGCTGGTTGCTGGGGGTACATAAGCTCTGTTACGTCCTCTCAGTCCCTGGAAATCTTGTACAAAATGGAAAGACTTTCCCCTTGTGTCTCTTTTTGTTACCTCAGACGATTGTCATGATGTCAGAGTCTTTTCACCAGAAGAATTCTGAATCTGCATTGGATCCATCCTGTTCCTTCCAGCAGGCTGCAAAACTGTTATTCTGAAGAACCAAGACAGGCTCACTCAGCTGGCCAATGGTGTAGAAATACATATGGAACTGGATCACAATAAGCAAACCTTGCTTAATTCCTATCTCTTGGTGGTGCCCACAACACAGAAAGCAGTTCAATGGGACTCTTTGGATTTAAGGCTTAAATCGAAATGTTGTAGTTTAGCTGGTTGCCAGTCAGCTGTATGTTAGAGATTAAGAACTGAGGCCCCGAGACTAAAGGCCAAACCACATCTTATGTTAGGGATCTGTTATCAGATCACCTGATGTGTATTTAAGCTTAAAAGGGGGGTTGGGGAGTTGTATCAGGGACAGGGTGCAGGAACAGTTTAGCTCATTTTCACTACCACACTGTTTCCCCGACAGAACTCTCTTCAACTAGAGACCTGGGTAAAATACCTTGGGGGGCTCTGAAAGCGGCAGGAATTCCACTGAACACTCTAAAAAGAGGGGAGCCCAGCAGCTGGAGTGCTCTGCGGAGCACACTGATTAAAAGCCCTTTGGTCTCAAGCCTCTACAGCTCCCTCACACCCTCCCTATGAATAATTGACTCAAGCTTGCTGTACAGTAAGTGAGGCTCCCAACTTTGCTAAAACTCCTCCATTCCCCAACGCGATTCAATTTAGGCTCCTAGGCAAACATAAGAAGAGCCCTGCTGGATCAGACCAGAGGCCCATCTAGTCCAGATCCCGTCTCACACAGGCCAGCTAGTTCCTCTGGAGGGCCAACAACAGGGGCATAGAGGTCAAGGCCCTCCTCTGATGTTGCCTCCTGGCACTGGGATTCAGAGGCTGACTGCCTACGAATGTTGACGTTCCCTTCAGTCACCATGGCTAGAAGCCACTGATAGACCTCTCCTCTGTGTCTAATCCCCCTTTAAAGCTGTGTAGGCCTGTGGCCATCACTACATCCTCCGACATCGAATCCCACATTTTAATAATTCATTTTTCTGTCCCGAATGCCCATGAACTTCATTGGATGCCCTGGAGTTCATTGGATGCCCTGGGGAGAGGGAGAAAAAGTTTTCTCTGTCTGCTCTCTCCACCCTGTACATAATTGTCTAAATCTCTTTTTATAATATGGTTGCCAACCTCCAGGTGGTGGCTGGCGATCTCCTGCTATTACAATTCCAGGCAACAAAGAGCAGTTCACCTGGAGAAAATGGCTGCTTTGGAAGGTGGGCTCTATAGGGCCTTATACCCCACTGAAGTCCCTTCCCTCCCCAAACCCTGCCCTCCTCGGGCTCCTCCCACCAAATCTCCAGGTATTTCCCAACGTGGAGCTGGCAACCCTATTTTATAAACGTAGAGGCCTGCCCCAGCCATTGCCCGCCTAAGTGCATCTCACTGACCTCCCAGCTTTTTAAAATATAAATCAGTCACTTGTCTCATCATCCAAACTCACCTCACAGGACAACTTCACCAGTTATTTTCAAACTTCTAATAGATTTCAAATGTCACCCCTAAGTCCAGTCCTGTTCTAGCTAAGCCACTGTTTCCCTATTAATACTATTAAAGGTATATTAAAGTTATTCTCCAGACCTCCTAATTTTGTAGCTGCTTTTTGGACCCAAGCCTGTTTCCCCAACCCTTATGGTTGGTTCACTTTCTGAACCCCCCCTTTCTCTGAAACCACTGAACTCCCCCCCCCCTTTGAACCTCCTGGAACTTCATCCCCCAGATCTGCTTCTCATCACCCACCTCTTGCCCATCTTTCTTTCTTCAGGATCAGGCTTGTATGTTTTCTTCCTCCCCTTTATTCCCTCCAAAGCACCCCAGCTTGCCTTAATGATAACTGGGACCCCTTTCCCTCAGATTTCCTCCCAGTACACAGTAGCTCATAGGCAGGTAGGTTTATGGAAAGGTTTTGCATTTGTTTATTGTATACAACTGTTTTACTGTCTCATTTTCCTGTTCTTGCCATTCCACTTTCCCATTATGTATTGTGTTAGGGGAATAAAGGTTTATCATATTAAAGAGCTATTTTCTCCCTCATTCTCTTTGGAGTGGGACCCCAGTGTATACGGACAGAAAATCCTGAAGTTAATTGCCCAGGTGATACAGGTTTGGTTTGACATATGCAAAGGATGCTTTGCAAGTCTGCATACGTTAGCACCTGCATGGGTACCTATTTGAGTAACAGTTGTTTGTTCTTGAGTCCAGCCCCCTAAGCAGTGCTGCTGCCCTGAAAATTGCCAGAGTTTTCACTTCCATTATCCCAAACATTTGTGTCAACTATTAGAGGAGGAAAAATAGAAAGTGGAATGCCTAGATTAGGCATGTCGAACTCATTTGTTATGAGGGCCAGATAGGGCTGCCAAGCCACAGCAGGGGATCCGCACGTCTTCACAGGATCCCTGCCGCAGGGGACAGTGATACGTGCTGCACCGCCGTCGCCAGGATGTGACGCTACGCGTCGCTCTCCCCATTGCCAGAGCGACGCGTAGCGTCACATCCTGGTGATGGCGGTGCAACACGTATCGCTGTCCCCTGCAGCAGGGATGCTGTGAAGACGTGCAGATCCCCCGCCGCAGCTTGGCAGCCCTAGGGCCAGATCTGACATAATGAGACCTTGTTGGACTGGGCCATGTGTGTCATAAAATGTAATGCCAGGTAGCGAAGATATACACTTTATAAAGGACACAGACAAAAACAATTAAAGAGTTTTAAACTTTAAATAAAACATGCTCAAAACACTAGTACTCTTGCAATATTTTGTCTATTTAACAGTCTCTGATAACTGAAACATATTGTTCTGAATTATTGCATCAAAATGTCTGTGCTGTAGCAATCCTGAGTATTCTGTTCTGTAAGCTGCAAACCTACTTTTGATTTATTGACATTCATTACAGAAATCTCCTGCTCAGTGTTTTGAGTCTAGGACCAAGATTATCCAGCAATCAACAGGATTCCTCCATTGCTTGAACCCTTGTTTTATTCCTCATGTGGTCTTCTGGTACTTAAGTTGTCCCTGGATGGGTTCTTTTCTCCCTAGATGGGCTCTTTGAGGCAGATGTGCTGAGCTGTGGCTCTTCCTCCTCTTTCTCCTCCTCCCCAGTCTCTTCCACCTGCTATTCCCTTTGACCACATCTGTTGGCCTGTACCCTCTGCACTTCTTTGCAGAGCTTCCATTACATGAGCTTTGCATTCAGAAAACAGTGGTTCCTTTTATTCAGGGGTCACAGAAACAGGCCGGCTTGTACTCCTTGATGGCAGACAGGATGCAACTGCTAGTGATGGCCACCCACAGCCTCTCTGCCAAGGCCCTCACCCGTGGGAGAACAGCCATCTCCTCAGAGCCCAGCTCCAGTGTGGAGGCCAGTGGCTGGTCCAGCCCTCAAACCAGGGAGTGACTTGCCCCAGGCTGGCTGTATGGGTGCAGCGCACATTGGTGGTGTCCTGGAAGGGCTTGAAGACACACAGCATTTGGGAGAGGGTCAGCCAGTCATTCGAGCTGATGCTGCTTCCCCATGCAGGATGGGCATGGAGGAGATGACATCCTGCACCACGCTCTTCTGCACCACCAAATGCACAAAATGAACATAGATGGAGTTCCAGCAGGTGGGTAAATCCAGGATGAGCTGGTGTTCAGGCTCATCCCCCTCCCCCTGCCTCTCACCCAGCAGACAGGTAGACGTGATGCTGTGCGGGAAGTGGGCAACGAGGCCTGCAGGTCTCAAGCAAGGACAGCATCTTGAGGGGGGCAGCGTCCCAGGTGGCCTTGACTGTGCTCCCCAGCCCCAGAGCATCCTTCACTACCAGATGAAGCATGCCCTTGAAGTCCACAGCCTTCACCGCTGTCAGCATGCTGGTGCTAGGCATCTGTGATCATGTAGACATGAACGATGTTGCCAATGCCCACCCACTCCCTCAGATTTCTCTGTATCATGATGGTGATGTTTTGCAGTGCATGGTCTGCATTTATCCCCTGTGCATGGAGCAGAACCACTTTGTAGCACAGTGGCTGGACTGTACCCTCCAGGGGCCTGGGCCGTACCCCGACATTCCACAAAGAGAGGTGGTGAGGGAGAGGTAGCCAGGCTGTGGGCTGCTCCAGAGGTCTGTTGTGAAGTGTAGAGTTCTGCCTCACATGCAGGGCTGGCCTGAGTCGGCGGCAGCTCCAGCAGCAGGTAAGGAGCGCTGCCGGCGCGGGCTCCCCTCTTTATGTGCCCGCTCTGCCGGCACCTCTCCCTGCTGGCCATGGGTAAGGAGAAGTCGCTGGAGAGGGGCCAGGCGGGCGGGACTTGGAGGGGAGCCTCAGGGATCTCCAGATCGGTGCTGGCTTTTGGCAGGGGGAGGTGAACTTTGGCGCCCCCATCCAGGGCCCGCCGCCCCATCCAGGGCCTCCCACTTCCACTCTAGGTGAGTGCCTAGTTGGCCTAGCACGGGAGCCGGCCCTGCTCACATGATGGAAAGCTCAGCCTTGAGCATTGCCACTGCAGAGTGGCTTATGGTGGGTAAGACTCATTGGATCATGGTCCTCCACTGGGGATGGAGTACCAGGGAGCTGACTGTTGCAGCAGCCAGCAAAAGGCTACGACCTCAACAAGGGAGAAGGGTTGGCCATCCACAGCAATCATCTCACTGATGAAGCAAGTGATTGCTTCCTGGGCCCTCCATGTAGCCCTTCTGGAGGGCACTATCGGCATCCTCAGGGGAATGACCTCTTGGAAGGTGGACTGCCTTGACGTCCCACCCACAGCCCCATAGTGCAGGTTGCCTGCCACTCTGTCTAACAGCCAACAGCCAGCAGAGGAGAGGCTGCAGAGCTGACCTGAGGGTATAGAGATAGCATTCTGATCCCATTGAGCAGAATGGGAATTATCGGCAGTCTGCTGTGCCTGTTAAGTTTTTGAAGGCCCCTGCTGGGGTTCCCAAGGCTGGAGAATCCCACCCTCCCCTTGCTTTGAAGTTGGGGTAACATTTTAATTGAGCAGACACTGTCTGACTGGAAAAGTATCCATTCATGAACCACCACAAACTGCTTGAAAGTTTGTCAGTAGTTCTACCACGAACTTCATTTCAGGAACCCGCCAGAATTTGTCATGAACTTTAATCTGTGAGCCAGTTCGTGCCCATCCCTATTGATTACAGGATGCGCACTGTCTGACAGAAGACTTGCAGACAAGTGAAGGCCAATAGCCAGTTTTCAGCCTGTTCTGGACAAACATGATGGCACTCTAAATCATTGTGAACGATACCAAATCTGGCCCTTTGTATCAATCCCTAACCCTATTCCTTGGAAATAAGTTTCATTGATTCCAACGGCACTTACTTTCATACCAAGGTCTGAAGAGTCACACGCACGAAACTGGGTGCAAATTGGGGTCCAGTAACATGACAGGCAGAAATCACATTTGTGTTAATATTTCTGCTTTACCAGGTTATGACACCTCTATAAAACAGCTTGATATAGATTTATCTCCCATTTTATTCCATTGATACTCGGCACTATTGTTAAAAGATATTGGATTGGGTTTTGATTAAATTTTCCAGTGGCAGAATGGAACTTCCCTGCCTCCTCCCTCCCACTGCGGCCCACAGTGGGGCGGCTCCTGCAGGATGGGGGACCCTGAGGAATGACATGGGGGGAGGAAGGGGAAACTGGTGGAAATTGCCAGTTTAGCCTGAATCTAACCTATTGGATCTGACTATGTCTTTTACAAATATATGCACACAATTTCGTAAATTCTTTGCATGCACACATATCAACTACATTAATATACCACCTTTACACCTCTACATTCAAGGCAGGTTATAATTCAAAATTATCAGCTACCATGCATATAGTAGAAAGGAAAGAGAGAGATGAGAAGAGGAAGCCAAGCAAACCTGGATATCAACTCTCTGATAACTTATATAATGGTTACTGAATGAACTTGCAGAATGGCTTCTTCAGGACTGGTGTTTTACAATGGAAGCCCAGAGGCTACACTAGGAAAAGAAACAAAGAGATATTTTAAAATGTCGCAGAACTAAGTATCCCACGTAGCTCTATCCAAAGACTTTCAGATAGCAGGATTGAGTGAGACCACAGACAGCTGCTGCCAATTAGAATATGCAGTATTAGGCTAGATGGACCAGTGGCAGGCTTCTAATTGGATACACCTGATCAAACAAACTCCTAATTTGAATTAAGGCTTCAGTCCTAAATATACTTACTTAGATGTACATTTTATTGAAATCAACATAACGTACTCCTGAGGAATTGTTTTTCAGTTAAGAGAATTAATACAAAATACAGAGATCTGCTTGAAAATGTTTTGCTGAGAGTTTGACAATATGTAAAGTTATTTAAATACATTAATTAGCCAGGTGTAATGTATCCATCTCAGACTGCATATGTGGCCATTTCACCACACGGTCATGCGAAGCGGCTGAGCTTCGCTCTAAGTCACAATGGGACAAGCGGATCCTAGCCGGCACCTACTGGCAGCATAGGCTCCTGGCCGAGAGCCTATGGAACTCTCGGCCACTGTAAATAGCCAATCACTTGTGTGTGGGTGTGTCTGGGGTGCGGGCTTTGTGCACATATAAACCAACCAGCAAGCTGGTTACTCTCGTCTTGTTCTGAACTGAAATAAAGTATGAGAGCTGAAATCACTAGTAAGTCTCAGTACTTTTCACCAGGCATTAATCAATTAAAAGTCTTTAATCACTTGACAGCCAATGGTTGTACTCAGCAGTGGCTTTCCCCCAGTAGAAGGAGACTTCCACTGGCGAAGGGGATCTGTTATCATCAATTTTCCCCTTTCCCCCCGTGTCCACTGCTGTTCCTGGGGGTCCCCTGAACCATGGAGAACAATATTTGGGGGAATTCAGTGAGCTTACAGTGGGGAAGTGGAAAGTTCTGCTCCACAAGCAGAATTCCATTTGTGGTCAGTTAGCTACAGCCCATTGTCTTCAGAGACATCAAGCATATAAAAGGCATAGAGAGTCTCATTTTCCACACGTTAAACCCTCCACATATTGCAGCAGAAGCCTTTTATGGTGAAGTCAGTCTTTCCAGGCCTTCTGACTGACCTCATTACACCTCCCTGGTGGGAAAAGCCTTCCTGCTTTGAGAAGGAGCACCTTCTGTTCAGAAAAGACCACACGGAAAGCCCACCCCCGATTCTGCTGTCTGATCGGGCCCAAAGGGAAAGTCCCACTCCGCTGTAACAGCAGGAACCAGAGTGAAGCTGTTTTTCTTCAGTGGAACAACTCCCATGCAGTGCGTCGTGGAATATATTTGTACGCTTAATCAAAGACACATTTCGTAACCTCAAGTTATAGCCAACACATGGTAAACGATCATTATTTTAAGACTTTCAAGCTGAACCGGTTTTACAGTGGGAGGTTATATTATAAAGAATCTGGCAACATTTGTCATTCACTGGTCTGCTTTAACAAGTGTAGAAAAGAAATAAAAGGCAGACGGCATAACCCTTCGTTGTATCAGTGTTGGAAGGAACCCCAAGAGAACTTCCAGGTGCGCTTTATCAAAATTCTGCCACTGAGCTGAAAAGGAAAGTTGATTTATGTGCTGAGGATGCCATTTATCTGCCACCGCCTCCAGTTCGCACTTAATCATCCCTGTCCCAGAGGATCTGTGGACCTCAGAGGATTCCTCCCCCATCCCCATCTCTCTTTTCTAAGGCCAAATTCTATGTTACATTTTCCAGCATGTACCTGTATTGAACATGCAAAAGCAGATTTCATGCCCCCCAAATTGCATTCCAATTCGAAATAGACTCTACAGGGAATTTCCAGTTAGCAATAGCTCTCAGCAATATGTATCCATATAAACAGCAAACAACCAGCTAAGTTTCCTGGACAATGTGTGAATAGTCACTGAGGTTTGTGTATTTGAAAGAATTTATTAGAGAAGATCAGCAACAAACATTTTATACCCACTTCTATAAACAGGTCCAAAATTATATTAAGAGATTTGGTCTTTAGTCCCAGAAGGCATTTAGAGGCAGGTTCATTTGTCTTGTTCACAGTTTAGACCTGGATCTGAAGAGCTATTTAGGCTCACACACAGCAGAGTAAGAAGGATCTGTGGGCCCCTTATTGCCCCCCCCCCGCACCTCCATACTGCATTCACATAAAGCAAATACATTACGTCAAACTAGTGTCTATATCTAAGTCTTTATTTAAATCTCACCTTCCTCCCAACAAGATTCCAGTATAAACAGCAATGTTCCAAATACTTGCACAGTACACAGTGCATTTCTTACCATGCAAAAGTAAATAAATAAAACAACCCTTACCCTTTTGATAGAGCAGGGCTGCCAACCTCCAGGTGGGGAATGGAGATTTCCTGGAATTATAACTAATCTCCAGACTGCACAAATAGCTTGTCTGTGGTTTTATTTATTTATTTAAACATTTATTTCACTTCTGGTGAAAGAAAGTTGCTTTGGAAGGGAACTGTGTAGCATTATACCCTACTGAGGTCCCTCCCCTCTCCAAAGCCCACCCTCCCAGGCTCTACCCTCAAATCTCCAGGTATTTCCATACCTAGAGGTGGCCACTCTATGATAGCCAGGCCCAGTAATGACCTTTCTGAAGCCCAGAACAACTTCTGGCTGCCTGGTGTAAATCTTTGTTCCTGGAGAGGCCACAGTCCTAAATTTGTTCTTCAGGCCTAATGGTGGCAAGTCTCATCTCTTCCCATTGATATAATTTCAGAGGAGTAGCTGAGTTAATCCATTGTGGCAAAACAAAACAGAAAGTGTGGCACGTTGAAGAACAAACTTTGTTAGCCTTTTAAAGGGCCACTTGAGTTCTGTTTGCTTTTACTGTGTCGACAGCAGGAAGGAAGTTACAGTAATTACAGGAGGAAGTTACAGTAATAAATTTAGTACAGCAACAATAGACAGCAAAAGTCTATGGCCACCACCCTTCTAGTATAGATCTCTAGCACCAGGGCAACCATGCTACCTTGCCTGATGGGGGTTATAACATTATTCATGTAAGGGACTTGTTCTAGCACATGGAGTGTTCTTAAAAATATCTGTCCACATACCCTATCACAAACTCTTTCTTCCATTTCAAATGGGGCACAGAAAACAAATCTAAAGGTTTTATGGGATCATGGAACTAGTTTTGTGCTTCTTGAGATCCTTCCCTGTATAGCAAACAGAATATTCATTATCCAGACCTACATTTTCTTTGTATCCTTTACAATCCAAAATCACTACCAGACGCCCAGGGATTCCTGGGAGGAGGATCAATTGTAAGGCATCTGCTTTGCTTGCCAAAGGTCCCAGGTTCAGTCCCCGGAACCTGCAGTTCAATGAATTAGGTAACAAGTGATGTGAAAGACCTCTTCCTTAGGCCCTGGAGAGCTGCTGCCAGTCAGAGCACACAATGATAGACTCACAACCTCTGACTCGCTGTAGGGCACCTGCATGTGTCACTTTAAAGACCTGAACATTGCATTGTGCCTGCTGATATTTCAGACATCTTGCTATTTAACAAAACACATTTTATGTCTCGCATTTCAAATACAGTGATTGGGAAGAAGAAGAAGAAGAAGACGAAATTGGATTTATACCAGTGTTCCCTCTAAGCTGAGTGAGTGTGAGCTAGCTCACAGTTTTTTTAGCCTCTGGCTCACACATTTTTTTCCTCAGTTCAGGAAGGATGGCTCCAAAGCAAACTAATTTATGCAGCAGCCAAATCACTCGCTCACTACTTCAATGCCAGTAGCTCACAAAGTAGAATTTTTGCTCACAAGACTCTACAACTTAGAGGAAACTTTGATTTATACCCTGCCCTTCACTACCCAAAGGAGTCTCAGAGCAGGTTACAAACTCCTTTCCCTGTGCCAGAACTATGGCTTACCCAAGGTCATCCAGTAGGTGCAAGTAGAGGAGTCCCAGATTAGAGTCCACGCACTTAACCACTACACCAAACTGGCTCTGAACTGAAATGACAACAAAATACATATTTGTAAAATAGGAGAAATACCTTTAATGTGAACTCATATGCCAATGTCACTGTTATGGATTTACACCGGAGGTCCCTATCAGTGCAGTGCTAACAGAATTATGCATTTCCAAGTGCACTGAAGTAAATGGGTATAGGAGGGCACTGTTATGTCTCAGTTTTAGAATCTTTCATTACTGGTTGGTTTCTACACTCCCTCTACAGATCCGTTTATTTATTTGTTCTAGCACATGGAGTGTTCTCAAAAATATCTGTCCCCATACCCTATCACAAACTCTTTCTTCCATTTCAAAGGGGGCACAGAAAACAAATCTGAAGCTTTTGTGTGGGCACATCACAGTGATGTGTGGGCACATCACAGGAAAGAAAACAACAGTAGGTACAGTTTATGCCTGTTTTTATATGTGAGGCTTAAATCACTGAAGTGAACATTTGTTCACTGTTAGCATAGAAAAGAAAGCAGAGACATTTGTGATGGGAATGAATATTCTGCTCATTGTAGTTTTATGTTCACACTACAAACCAAATGAAGGGAAAACATCCTTGTAAGAGCTCAATGTGAATGGGAAAAGAAAGAATCCCAAATACTGTATGTGGTACTTCATTGGGAAAGGTATCCATCACACACAACATCATTTGTGTTCAAAACTTTCCTTGTCCTACCCTTTGGCAGCAGGTCAGCATCTGGCAGAAGGGCCATGTCATCAACGAAAGACATCTGTTCATCCTGTAGCACTGCTACCCGTACTGGCCTATAGCTATGGTGGGACAATTGGGGCTCTGCCCCTTCCTTAAAGGGCCAGCCCCCTTCCTTAAAGGGCCCCCTGCTTCTTAAAGCACCCCCACTTCTTCCCAAAAGCATTTAAAGCCCCATCAGCCCCATCAGAAAAAATATGCCCCATAAACCACAACATCCTGGACCCAGGGCAGATGTTGGTTTTGCCCCATTTCAGCTGCTGCAGGGCACAGCTACACCATGAGAAGACTGCTGTGTAATTTCCATGGAGCATTGACCTGCCCTCTTCTGTCAAGTACCATACAGACCTTTGAGGGCCTTATGACTAGTAGAGGCAATCCAGTAGTGCAGTGATCTTCAGTCCATGGGCTGAGACCCTCAGGTGGGTTGCAGAAGCCCACTTTCCAGGTCCCAAGTCCTTGAGAGTCAGTTTGGTGTTGTGGTTAGGAGCACAGACTCTAATCTGGGAGAACTGGGTTTGATTTCCTACTCCCTCACATGCAGCTGCTGGTGTGACCTTGGGTCAGTTACAACTTCTCTCAGAGCTGTTCTCTCTAGAACAGTTCTCGTAAGAGTTCTCTCAGGGTGTCTGCTGTGGGGAGGGGAGGGGAGGAAGGGGAAGGTTGTAAACCACTCTGAGACTCCTTTAGGTAGTGAAGGGAGGGGTATAAATCCAATCTCCTCCTCCTCCTCCTCCTTCTAAAGCCATTGCTGCTTTGTGGAAGAACCTGCTCCTAGTGCACATGGGTTGACAGCAAGGGAAACCAAGCCTCCTGCCTGTCTTTGGATGCATGCCAAAAGGAGCAGCAGGACAATGCACTTCACTTCTAAGTGACCTTGGCAATGGAGAGGATTCCTCTATAGTTCTAACCTTTAGAGGGCCAATCCTCTCCATTCTGTTGTGGGCAAAGTCAACAGGTGTATTCACATAAGACTTTATAAGATTGGGAGAGTCCTGTATGCATTTATGTGTACCCAAACAGGCTCAATAAATTAAAAGTGCATGTACTGAGGGTGGTGGAGATTTCCCCCATGATCCTGCTCCCGCGTTATTTCAGCCTACCTTCTTTGAATGTCTGAAAAGGGCTGAGGTCTTCGCTATAATGCTTTGGAAAGGAACAAGGAGGGCTACATTCTGGAGCCTCACCACCCAAAATTCAGAATTTGTAAGATTCTCAGGCAAGTTTACACCAACTTTTCACCTGAATGATTTATATTATAGAGTAGAAGACCCAGACACTTTAAATCAACTGCATGAGGAATGTGAGACAAGTCTTACAGTCAGGCTAATAATGCCTGACTTACTCCCCATTTTGTCAATACACAGAGGTATCATGGGAAGAAAAAGATAGGAACTGTACTGCATGTGTGTGGAGGAGTCTGCTGGAAACTCACCAGGCAAAAGATCTGATATTTTAAAAGCTGGGAGCCATCAGTGGAGAATCCATCTACATCTGTCCTGAATGACAGATTCTTAGCACTTCATTAAATTGTTCCACATAAAAGAGCAGCTTTTCAAGAGCTGGTGTAGCCTGGGGTGGGTCTTTGAGCTGTGAATAAGGAAGCCCCCCCCCTCAAATCTCCTTTCTGCAATCAGCTTATTAGGTGGCCTTAGGCAAGGCAGGGTTGTTCAACCTCCCCCCCATCTGCAACACAATGATAACAGCAGTGGGCCTACCTTATAAACATATTGTAACAACTACTCAGATATATTATCGGTAACAGTGCTGATCACCGTAGTTTAAACATTGTCTTCACTGATAAAAGGCTGACTGTCCAGGGTCTGCAAGATGCACAGGCTGCTACTAAAAGGACAGTTATGGGGGCCAGCTGAGAAGCTGGCAAAAGCCCACCCACAATTGCCAGCGGAAGCTTCAGCTGATCCATCAGTTGCTTAAACGAACTAAGACTGCAGTCACACACACCATAATCCACTTTCAGACTGGGTTTTTACTGTGTGAACTGACAAAATCCAGTTGGAAAGTGGATTGAAAGTGGATTGAAAGTGAATTATTTAGTGTGTGTGACCACAGCCAAAACATAGGCTGCTAGCTGGCACAGCCCAGAGTACTTCTCTTGACCCCACTGGAGGGGATGCCTTTGTTTTCTTGCTTTCTGTTTTGTGTCAACATCAAAATACCATAGTTCAAACCAAGGTGGTACAAAGAGGCTGGTCCATATGTTGGTTACAAAAAAAAGTTAAGCACAGACACCCTCCCACTGCTCAAAATCATAGCATGTAAGGGTAGGAGAGGTTAACTTCGTCACACGTGCATGTAATATGTCGTTTAGTCTCAGCAGTGAAGCTGACTGCAGCAGCTGCCATGTCAGATCGCAGGATGGTGGTCTGGCCTGCCTTGCAGAGCCACCGTCATGCCTAATGCTGAGTCCAGGGGCCTATTTCCTCCGAAGAAAAGGTTCACTGAATCCAGGAGAACCTACTCCCAAGACGGCATGCAGAGGACTTCTGCCTCCAATATTACTCTGACCTCCTCAGGGGAAGGTTGAGAAACAAAATCCAACAATAACAGCATGTGGAAAGTTGCAGACCAGCCTTCCCGCTGTTTGTTTTTCTGCTTCCATCGTCCCATATTAGAAAGAGCCAGTTTGGTGTAGTGGTTAAAAGTGGCGGACTCTAATATGGAGAACCAGGTTTGATTTCCCCACTCCTCCACGTGCAGCTGCTGGGTGACCTTGGGTCAGTCACAGTTCTCTC
>NW_015167541.1:540090-548873 GCF_001447785.1 Gekko japonicus | reverse complement strand
GGTTTAATCCACCTCTGGTGGAACAGGGAGCCTAAATAAAAGCCCTAGCACAGACTTCTGGCACAAATGAGAGGTTTTATTACAGAGAATTTCTTATGTTTTCAGTGTTTTGTTTCCCCTTTCTAAAAGGCATTTACACCTGAGAAATAGAGAGAGAGAGACTTGGGTTCTCGCCAGTTACATAATATTCAGGGCCACAGAACTTTGGTTTTAACCACACAAGGTGGCAATGCATCCTCTCATGGCCATGCTAACTCAGGCATAACCGAAGGCTGAAGAGAGGAGGCGCTACATTCCACATGGCTTCCATGCCAGATGCCACCATTGCAATGCTTTATCCAGGGCAAGTCCACAGAACTTTGGTTTTAACCACACAAGGTGGCAATGCATCCTCTCATGGCCATGCTAACTCAGGCATAAATAACCGAAGGCTGAAGAGAGGAGGAGCTGCATTCCACATGGCTTCCATGCCAGATGCCACCATTGCAATGCTTTATCCAGGGCAAGCAGAATACCTCCTGCCAATCTGCATAACTTTATAGGGGACAACTCATTGTCTTGTAGGAACTGACAAGGCCACTCCGCCAGTGCTTCAGTTACAAGGGAGAGGATAGTGGTTTGTTTTCCAGGGAATCTGGGCCAAGTTAGCTGGCACAGAATCACATTATGATGAGTCACACTGCTGTTTGTGCTGCTATGGCTTAAACCAGCCCATAGGATCGATCCCATATGCGTTACCCAGAACCCCAGGTAGCATTTGGAGATCCTACACAAATCCTGTAGAAACAAGAGGGAAGAAAAAACAGCACACTAATATTCCAAAGACCCAACAAACACTAACATTCCAATCCTAAACATGTTTACTGATAAATTCCACTACCTGACTTCCAAGTAAGATGTCCAGGGTTTCAGCTTACAGGGATAGGACATGTTTTTCACTTTGCTGGAGGAAAAACAACAATTTCTGTGTAAAAAAAAAATCAAATTAATTTCATTGGCAAAGTTTTGGATTTTAAAAATTAGCACAGGAAACTCCAGTAATTCCATTAACAGTGAATAATTTGGCAAGTGTAGAGTTATTTTAGCTGGCTTTTTACAATACTTGTAAACGTTTCCTCATGATGACTGCTGACCACTGTTTTCTCATCTGTAGGACGTGGTTCCCTTCGTAGCTCTCCCACTGTATCTCTCCATCCTTCATAAGAGGAGACCACTCAGGGGAAGGTGTAATCCATTCCTCATACTCAGTTCATCTTCATCCTCCGCTAAGCCTGCCAGCCAAGGTGGCAATTAGTGCCAGTTGCATGAGGAGCTTTTACAATGTAGACACCTACCCAGTTAGGAAGAGAACTGAATGTCTCCAACTGATTTCATAGAGGTCACTGAAAAGCAATTGGATGGTAATAATTTTTTAGTCACTACCTACTTGTGCTGCAATCAAACCAGTGACCTGGAGGTGAAAGGCTATATATCCTATTACCAATCAGCTAAACTGTTCAGCCACCCTTATTACTGCAATTTTAATTAACTGAGCCAATGACACGAAAGTGGAAAGGAGGGAGAATACATATGTCTAGAGACAACCTTTTGCTTATTTGGACTTTCCTTCTGTGAAGGAAATGCCATCACACAAATGGCATCTTGGTCTAGGTGGCTGTAATGCAACAGCCACAGATGGTTAGCAAACAACCACGTACAAATCAAGCAAGTACCTGAAGTACAGGGAAATCAGGAATGTTCCCAGCACTTCAAATTCCAGGCATTTATTTTTTACTCAGGTTTCCCACCCATTTATGGATATGATTTCCGATTAGGTCGGTAAAACTCTTTAAAAAGAAGACACTGAGACCAACCGGCAGAAGAGGTTTCACGGCTTTGCTATGTGGACAAGCTGAAGGCTGGTGTTGCATAGTGGTTGAGTGTGAATGTTTGCAATTAATAGTATCACTAAGGGATAATGAAAGAGTTTAATTCTGGGTATAAGCTTTTGTGCGCATGCACACTCCTTCAGATACATTGAAACAGACTTCCTCAAGCCCTGCATATGGGGGCGGGGTAGTTGGCCAGAAAGGGCTAGTTAGAGTCAAGATGCATAAGTAACTGGGCAATAAGTATAGCTATGATTGGATTGAAATCACATGGGAAGGAGGCAACAAGCTCAGGCCACATGTTTAAGTTCAGCATTGCAACTCTTCCATTTCCCAAGATTTCTGAGGGGCCACAGAATGTGGAGAATGATATAAGTTCTGGACTTCACTGCAGACTTGGAGGTTACAGATACTACTGTTCCCCACAGAGAACAAAGCACATATGAACACAAGATGCACTTTTGCTGAACAGGCTGAAGTACATCTAGAGAGCAATCCTAAACAGGTCTACTCAGAAGTAACTCTCATTTTATTCAATGAGGGTTACTCCCAGGCAAATATTTTTAGGATTGCAGCCTTTGTCCAGCATTGTGTTACCAACTGCAACCTGTAAAGTGCTTCTGCAAACTCCTACATAGGCCTCAGAGTGATGGCCTCTCTCCGTTTATCTGCCGCATTGTGTAAGTGCCTGTATGACATGGCTAACAGCGCCACTGCCACGCAATTATCCCATGGCTCCTGGTTATCAGAACACACCCTGCATGGAGCAAATATGTTTTAATGCTAAGTATCTTCCTTTATTCCTGAGGCAGCCAGCCCTCTGTGAGAAAATTACCCTAATGCAGCCATTGCAGGTAAAGGGAGACTTCCCAAGCAACAGCCTCATTCAATGCTGTTTGCATTTCTTCATGTGAGTGTAACCTCAGCTCTTTCACTGTTCTCTGGCTTGTTGGTTTTTTCTGAGCTGAGGATGGCACAGTGCTTTCTCGTGGAGCTCCATATGATACGTTTGGCAGGAGCTGTCCCTATTCTGGGAACAGCCCAGCAGTGCCACAGAGGTAGCTTCATTTATCACTTGTGGAAGTTTGTGCTGAAATAAATGTAGACTTGAGCGATACAGTCAGCCCAGCAGCTCTGTACCGTTTGCTTTGGAATTTAAATGTATTGCATGTTCTGCCGACGTGTTCTGTTTTTAAGCCTTGTGGAAATTGCCTAACTGCATCACGCACAATGCCAAGGAAAAAGCTGGAGAACTTAGCAGCTGGAGTGGGGGAAGCACAGTGGCTGCATGATGGGAGAAACTGGCTTGTGTTCCTTTTTGTTTCCCTTTTCATTTTCTGCTAAAGTTATTAAATGTGGCATCGCTTGCAGTTCTGAGATTTTTCTGAGTTAGACATCAAGGAGAGTCCACTTTATGTGAATAATTTAGTCTTGATTGGCTGCAGCCTGAAGCCAGTTGCACGTACTCAGCAAATCAGCAAATCAGCAAAGAACAACTGGACGCAGGACCCAAGCCTCCGTCCCTTGGTAGTAGTCGAGAGAGAGTGCTGTTTCCCACTCAGCCGGGAGCTCCTCACTGCCTCCCAGGTGAGAATTCTTAGAAGGCCATTGTTGAGGAAGGGCAAATAGCTATATACCTTCAGGCCCAACTCTAGTAACTTTGGCAATGAAATAGGTAGTCTTTTAATTTATTCATGTTCAGAGGAGACAGCTGCTGAGGCCTCTGGTCCAGGGGAAGCTTTGGTCCCTGTTCATAGGCCTTCTGGGGGACACCAGCTTGGCCACCATGGGAAATAGGATGCTGTAGACCACATTCCAGTTGGGTATTTTTACAGTCCTGTTAATCTAGTGGGGTTTGTTTCTGAGGGGGGAAAAGACTGGGTTAGCTGCAAGATTTATAAGAAAATATTGGATGCCATGTGCATGTTCCTGGTAATTCCACCTTGCAGCTGCCCCCAGGAAAGCAGAGACCATCCCTACTGATCCCTAGTGACAGCAAGGCATCTCCATATCTACTTTGCTTGAGCTTCTTCAAATAAAGCTTCTGTGTGCCAATGAGCTTTCTTTAAGATAAGCCAGATGTGAGTCCAGTAGCCCCTTAGAGACCAACAAGAACTTTCAAGAGTCACAACTCCCTTGGTCAGCTAAGAAGAGGAGGAGGAGGAGGAGATTGGATTTATACCCTGCCCTTCACTCGGAGTCTCAGAGTGGCTTACAAACTCCTCTCCCTCCCCCTCCCTACAACAGGCACCCTGTGAGGTAGGTGGGGCTGAGAGAGCTCTGACAGAAACTGCTCTTTTCAAGAACACCTCTGACAGAACTATAGCTTGCCCAAGGTCATCCAGCAGCTGTGAGTGGAGGAGTGGGGAATCAAACCTGGTTCTCCCAGATTAGAGTCCACGCACTTAACCACTACACCAAACTGGCTCTAACAGGTTGGCTCTCAAAAACTTATACCCAAACAATCTTGTTGGTCTCTGAGGTGCTCAATAGCCATTCTACTGCAGACCAACAGAGCTACCCTCAGAAATGATGTTCTTTATGATAATGTTTCATTAAAATCCACATATATGAAATATAAAGCCCTTTCCCTTTGGAATTGACTACCAAAACCTCATCCCGGGCCTTCTCTGCCTCATAACCTGAGGAAGGTTGGAGTAGAGGAGCCAGTCTTGCTCCCCGCCCCGAATTCCTTTTCTAGAAGACTGAGATGGTTTCCTGCCTCACTGATGGTCCAGTTTTTGTCCCAATTTGTCTGCAAGCAGAAATAAATATCAATGCTTGTTTTTAATATTCTTCTGTTCTGTTATGAATGGGATGTCTGGACCTTGTTGTATGCATGCAATGAAGGAACCTCTGCTTTCCCCCCCTTTAATTAGGATAGACCACAGACATCATGACAAACTTTGATTTTGTTTTCTTCTTGCTTAATTCCGTATTATGTAGCTGCAGAGATTTCTGTGTTGCTATGCATGTACCTGCTTGCAAAGTGGATTGGGGTGGGGAATCAAATGTTTTATGAAATGTGAATACGCAACTTGCTGTAAGTTTTGGATATAGTATTTTGTTTTATTTTTCAAATCTTCTAAGTAAGCATGTAACAGTGAAAAATCTTAAAGTAAGTCAGAAAAGGGCATGAATGAAGGTAACGGGGTCTCTGGATTGTTGGGAGAACACATGCTGCCAGAGCTGTGTTCATTTTCCATGAAGTCTGCATTAGACCAACAAGAACCACACGGGATACAAACAGCGTGACTTCAGGAATGCACACGGCAGTCTTGGCTGGCTCATCTGGCCTGTTAGAGCAATTCCAGCACTGAAGAGAGTCCCGAGGACTGAGACCCAAATCACCTACGCATTGTAAAATGCAGGAAGGTTGAAATGAAGTTGTAAATCAGCCTTCCTGCATGGCCAGCAGTTGATTCTAAAACCTGGTTTAAAGCTGCTTTTCACACGGGCTTTCCCAAAGCCCAACTACATTAGGTTTCTGTGAAACCATCCATGCTTGTAGCCGTCGCCACCTCCTGTGGCAGTGAATTCCGTGTGTTAATCACTCTTTGGGTGAAGAAGTACTTCCTCTTATCGGTTCTAACCTGACTGCTCAGCAATTCCATGGAGGGCCCACGAGTTCTTGTATTGTGAGAAAGGGAGAAAAGTACTTCTTTCTCAACCTGCTCTATCCCATACATAATCTTATAAACCTCGATCATGTCACCCCTCAGCCATCATTTCTCCAAGCTAAAGAGTTTTAACCTTTCTTCATAGGAAAGTGTTCCAACCCTTTTATCATTCTAGTTGCCCTTTTCTGCACTGTTTCCAATGCTATAATATCCTTTTTGAGGTGTGAGGACCAGAACTGTACACAGTATTCCAAATGAGGTTGCACCAGGGGCATTATGATACTGGACAACTTCGTGTCATCCGCAAATTTAGGCACTTACTCCCTTCATTCACCCACTTCCACCACTTGAAGGCCTCTGCCTAATCTTCTTTCTGCCTCTCATGGTTGGAACTCCACCTCAGGCCACATTTGCACTGCTGATGCTGTCTCAAAAAAGCCAAAGCAAAACTATTTCTTCCTTCATTCTTCCCTTAGTCCTCATCCCAAGTTGCAACAAACTGCAATGCTTGTTGTTGTTGTTTTCTGCTTCTGTCCTGAAGAAGAGTTCTATTGGAGAGATTACAATACAGCACCAGATGGTGTATGAGTAATGATTTCTAAAAGAATAGTATGAGAAGAGGTCCTAAGCCTAAAAAATGTGGAAATGAAGTTGTGGGTGTGGAAAGAATGTGGCCCAAGTCTGAATTTGGGCAAAATGGCATTAACTCTGTGACTGATGGTCAGGTATCAAATGTGTGTCGTTAGTCTCATAAAATAATGCAGCTCATAAATGATGCAATAACTGGGCATCATCAGTAAAGGAGCAGAACATATTCTAGCATCCCTGAGATGTTAAAAAAAGAAAAGATTAAGCTGTGCTATCTCAAATTCTGTGACTGATGGTCAGGTATCAAATGTGTGTCGTTAGTCTCATAAAATAATGCAGCTCATAAATGATGCACTAACTGGGCATCATCAGTAAAGGAGCAGAACATATTCTAGCATCCCTGAGATGTTAAAAAAGAAAAGATTAAGCTGTGCTATCTCAAATTATTGTGAGAGGGAAAGTGATGATTAATTTGCTCAGATAATGGGTGCAGTTTAAGAAGAGACCCTCATGAATGTTTTCTTCTGATTTTTTTTCACCCCAAAATTTGGCTTAGTGCCATCCTTTGCCAGAATTGCCCCAGGGTATTTTGCTGGTGTTCAGTGTAATCATGAATCTGAGTGGAGTGTTTCCCCAGAATTCCATAATGTCCCCCCCCCAATGTTGTACCTGTCCATTCCTGACCACTCTCCATTCTGCCTCCCCCAAGAAAAGCTGCTGAGCATTCTCCCCAATGCGTTTGTGTGTGTTCTTTCTGCACCACTGCAGGGTTTGAGCCCTCCCCTCCCCCTGCCCGTATCTTGGTTGAATTTTTATGACAATGTTTTCAAAATGTTGCTTCTTCCCAACCATGGAACATAAGGCTCATGGGAGGGGACAAGATTAGGAGTCAGTGGAACACACATCTTATCTGAGCCTCGATGCCAAATAGCATTGAGCTGCTCCCTAAATCTAGTTTATGGCCTTCTTTTGGCAACCCTTCCTTTCAGGTGCTCAGCATGGAATGCCTGACTTCCTCCACCCATAATTCATCCTGCCCACAGGGATGCTGGTTAGGTGAAAGTGACAAGACCCATCTCACCCGCTGAGCGAGGTATGACTTAAATCAGAGTCTCCCCTGACTAACAGCCTGCACTCTCGAGCCACTCTGCCACAGGACCTTTTATAATACAACCAATCTGAGTGCAGGCCCAGGATCCAAAAGGGACCTCCAACTAGTAGGATTCTTACTAGACAGGCGGACTGGGCTGCCCCCATGCTAGGAAGGCTTCGAAGCTGGAGAGGGCAGGGAGGCTGCTGTTGAGAACTACCGTAGCAGGGCAAAGTCGGACTACTCCTGCCGGTCTTTAGATCCCTGCTGGCAACCTACTTATGTCACAGATGGTCATAGGAGGTTGAAGGGTATTTCTGGATATTCATCGCCTGAGCCAAGAGCCTGGGAGGGATCCCCCATCACAAAACAGGAGGCGCAGTGACCCACCAGTGTCCGTTGCTGTTCACACACCGCAGGGCAAGGGCGACTCCGACCCTTTGGGCCAAGGTCACCCGGCCAGGTTTGCCGCCCTTTCAGGCGAGCGCAGGCCCGCTGGCTGGCACGGCCGCTGTTTTTGCTGCCGCCGCCTTGTCCATGATGGGCGGACGGACGGACGACCGCCGAGGCCGCGCTGGCTGGGTGTTTCCCCCTCGTCCCCGCCAGGCCAGGGGATGCGGGAAAGGCGCGCCAGTCCGAACGGCTTCCCACTCGCTCGCCCGCCCGCCCGTGATGAGTGGCCGTCTCCGCTCTTTCAGCCTTTATGGGAAATCCTGCCTGGGAACGGGGAGTCGCGGCTCGACCAGCTTTCTTTACGCCTTTCACGTATCCTCTTCCAGCACCTCTGCCTCGAGCGAAGCCTTCCGCGCCGGCGGCCAGCAGGGAGACGCAGGCGGCTGAAGGAGGCTCCCTCGTCCCGTGCCTGGGGAGGGGGGCGCGGGGCGGCAAGTGCGATCTATTAAATTCATGGGCATAACTCTTTACCTTTGGAGCTCCCCTCCGCTTGCTGCCCGGCAGCTGACCCTTTCCAAGGAACATGGCCGGCCTTGGCGGGAAGCCCTCCCTCCCTCCCTCCCTAGCCGCTTCTCTCAGCCTCTAAAGAAGAATAAGCTTGTTGCGGCGGTACACAAAGAAGACTGGCAGCGAAATCGCAACTGCTGCCCTTAGTTACCCACCTTCTCTTACTTCTGCCCCTCCCCCTGGCCTGGCCTCTGCTGAAGAGGACAGTGGACAGTTTTTGGAGGAGTCAGAGAGCAAAGCTTTCCAGCATCCTCAGGGATACTGTGGAGAAGGGGGGGGGGATGGCCTTGAGTTACGTCTCCGACAATTAATTAATTATGGTATAGCATTGTGTAGAATAGCCAGGAGAGTCTGGCAGCCAGAAGTTCTAGCTCTTTTAGCGCTATGCACCACTAGGTGGCGGGCTAGACTTGTTTTTAAGGCAAGAGACGATTCAGAGGTGGTTTGTCATTGCCTGCCCCTGTGTCACGATCCTGGTGTTCCTTGGAGGTCTCAACCCAAAAAAGTCTAACAAATAAATAAATAAATAAATACTGGCCAGGGCCGGCCCTGCTGAGCTTTTGAGATCTGACGGGATCGGGCTAGGCTGGGCTATCCAGGTCAGGGCTTTCCTGTTAGTGAATGAACACCTCTTGACTGGCTGCAGGGCACCAGGCA
>NW_015167541.1:538925-540038 GCF_001447785.1 Gekko japonicus | reverse complement strand
GAAGGGACCGCCGAAGAAAGAGCCGGCAGCAGCAGGGGGCTCCTAACAGCCGGCCCGCCCAGTCCCCGACTCTGTGACTTTGGGAGCAATCCGAAACAGGTTTCCTCGGGAGTAAGTCCCATTTTCCCCAGGAGAGCATTCCATCCTTGGGAGGTGACACGTTAGATAACGTGGGAAGGCTGGAGCGAGTTGCAGGTTTGACCCAACAACAGCGAGTGCAGGTAGAACCGACTGGCTGCGAGAAAACGCACGAGCCGACGAGGAGGCGCCCCGACTGAAGGCCTCTCCCTCTGGCCACCTCAGATCTTAGCAGAAGGACCGACAGTGGCCCTGAGCTCAGGAAGACGGCCTTGCGCGGTTCTGCGTAACTCCCTGCTTCTTCCCCGGGGGCTCCGGGCGGGCACACTTCTCAGCGGCTCCGGGGGGGGATCCCGCTGTTTCTGTTTCGCGGATCGTGTCGCACATTGTCAAGTGTTAAGGAGTGTTAAGATATCACCCCTAAATTCATTCAATGATAAAAACACGCCCCCCCAAAAGGGAGTGTACCGTCCAGGCATGCGGAGGGTTACCAAACACTTTTCGCTGGAGCGCAGCTGCGGGTTTGGTCGTCTTTTATTTTAACCGAAGTCCTTGTTCTTGGCCTCCTTAGAAATATTCTCATTAATTAACACATCAATAGGGAGAAATCAGCCTTGATTTCCAGATAATGCGAGCGGGCGGCTAACCTGGTTTGTGATTTGCTTTCGCGGGGGCAGGCCTGTGATCCAAAGACATGTTCTGCCGGTGCTCCGACTAACGGATTTGGGCATTTTTTTGTTTTGTTTTCACGAGCAAGGAAGGACAAAATCGACTCGTAGGCTGAGGTCACACATACTAAACAATCCACTTTCAATCCACTTTCCAGCTGGATTTTGCGTGTGCGTGTGACCGCAGCCTAAGACCTAACCACTTACTTTCGAGTAAAACCCCGTCAAAAGCGGCGGCGGCTTGGCTGGGAGCCGGTCGGGGACCTGCCTGCCTCTCGGGCCGCTCCCGGGGCCAGTGCGAGCGAGAGGGGCCCTCGGAGACCGCCCAGCCCCCCCCCCCCAAACGACCCCCCCCCGCCTTCCCGCC
>NW_015167541.1:489029-538801 GCF_001447785.1 Gekko japonicus | reverse complement strand
TTCCTTCCTTCCTTCCTTCCTTCCTTCCTTCCTTCCTTCCTTCCTTCCTTCCTTCCTTCCTTCCGTTTCAAAGAAGTCTCCATTAGGCTGAAACAGACTTGGAACTATAAACCTATTGGAATGGGAGCGGGGGGCGGTATCAGAGACGAAGATGGAGTCCGCGTAGGCCTGGGATAAAGCGCTGTCCAAATCTCAGTCCTGGTCTATCTCGCCTCTGAAACTCGAGTTCACAGGCAGCACTTCGGCCAGCGAGAAGAGAGCGCGCGTCGTCCGCTCGGCCTGTGTCCCGGCTGAGGCCAGCCGTCTCTCAGAGCCCCCCGTGTTGCCTCCTGGGCTCAGAGGAGGGGTCTTAGAGATGAGGGGCTCCGAGGGCTGTGGTTTTATACCGCCTTTGGCCATGTGTTGGGTATTTGCATGTTGAAAACACTCAATGTGTATGTATAGGGTTAAATGTCTGTTCTGTTGTTACAGGAAATCACCTGTCTTTGTGTTAGCCAGTGTTAGCTCAAGTCTGTTAGCCCGCGAAAGCATCCCTGTTCTAAGAGTTTGATTGGGAGCGAAGTGTTAGTAACTTTGCATTTTATGAGCCCTCTTCCCGTCTTTGTTCGCCTTGAGGGAGAAGCACGTTGGAGGGCCATCTTTTTCCAGTTCTTCTAGTCTAGAGAGGATGTAGCTGAATTAGCTCTCTGTTATTTTCTCCCAAGTTACCCTTCCCTATGGTAGAATTGTAGTAAACTTTTATATTTTTAAACACACATGGACTCTGGGTCTGATTATTGAACTCTGGCATTGCTAAGCTGTTTTTAACTCTGCTGAATTTCTTTAAAAACTCTAACACCATGCCTGGTTAGGGTTTGTAAAACTGTATGCAAGTCTGGTCGTCTGAGTTGTCCTTAGACGGCGTTTTGAGGCGTCCCAACGACCACGTGGCAGAAAGGCGAGGCAGAAATCTTTGAAATGGCGACGGGAACACGCCTCCGCCTTCCCAAAGGAAAACAATTCCCCCGGACGGATGAGTGACTTGCCCCCCTTTCCAACTGTGACCCGCCTCTCGCAGGCCTCAGGAGGGAGACGGTTCGGAAGGAAGGCCCCCCAAGTCCGATGCCACCCAGGTTGTTCCCTACGGGAAAGGGGGCCGCTCCCCTCGACCCGGCTTGTGGGCCGGCCACATTTACGCGCGGCAGGAAAGGCGGCCTTCGAGCGCCTCCGGGAGCGGCCCGGGCCCACCAGCACCAGAGAATCTCGGCGCAGGCGAGTCTGGCGAGAGCTCCTTTCGCGGAGCTGAGCGGCGAATTTCTCGCTGGGAGTTTCGGAGAGAAGGCAGGACAAGCCATCGGAAAGAAAGACTTGAGTCAAAGGTTTTAGTGAGAGGAGGGGGCCTTTCACAGGGAACATTTTAACATAAAGTGGATCGAAACGCCTTTTAGGAGATGTTGTAAATGAACTTAACGCTACAGACCGATGCATGTGTGCAGGGCGGGGCTATTCAGTTACCGGTCTCCTTCCCTGAAAGGCGGGATTCTTTGGGAAGAAAACAAAACCACTCACCAGTTTCCCGAGGGAGCCCAAGGGCAGTTTTGCTGTTGACTCGAAGGCACCCACCACCACGAATTCTTACTGGATTAATGTAGCGGCTGGACAAAATTAACACCTCCGAAGCATGAAGTGGTGTCAGCCTATATACACACGACCCCAGGGACGAGTTTTAGGCGCGCTTAAACCTGCTACCAACACTGGGCCCGCCCCTGAGCACGTCTGTCTGGTGGCCAGGAGGTGAGAGACGGTTGGGGGGAGAGGGGGGGCTGATTTACAAACCAGATTCAGGAGAATCGGTGTGAGTGCCTCTGGAAGGCGCGAAGACGCTCTACCCGATTCGAAGCCTCTCCAAAGTGGTGCACCCGAGGGATTCCCGCGCCAAAGAAGTCATGCGGGGCAGATTTCCCCGTGCCGCTAAAAGCTCTCTGGGCTCCGCCTTATGGGGTCCGCACGGAAACCAGGGAGAGGCAGCTTTACATGCCCTCGATTGATGTACACGCGCCCTTCAGCTTTCCTGCTCTTTCCCGGGCGGGGGTCCCGGTCTGTTGAGGGGTCCCGGTCGAGGCAGCAGCTGGATCCCCGCGGGAGGGTCCCCAGGATCAGGTGCCAAGAGGTCCCCCGTTCTAGTCCCGAGGGGAGCAGATCGGTGCGAAATTGTCTTCTCCCTTTTTGTCCTCGTTGTATTTAACAACCGGACCTATATCCTATTTGAAGGAGAATGGTATAAAGGCGCTTGCACGTGTTTATTACGAGCATGGTTTTTAAATAACAGAAATAAGAATACCAGACTCCAGCGGCAGCCTACAGACTCACATAAAACGTGTCCCAGCGGGAGCTCTCTCGGCTCGAGTCGGAGGGGCTGGCTTCCTCAAGCGCCCGAAGGGGCAGTGCCCCCCCCCCCCCGTAGGTCTATTCCTACTTCAAGTTAGGAGCAACAGAACAGCGGGAGCGGCAAAGCCAGGCCAGTGTGAATGAAAGAAACAAGCCAGGCCTAATTCGTGTTGCTTGTCACACGGATGCCGCGATTGTTCACTCCGGAGTTAAAACCTGGAGGAAACCCAAGTCCTGAAGTAATAGTTCTCTGCTCTCCCGAAAGACCCGGGCGGCGGCGGGGGCCTGTGGACTGCCACCGGATCGCAGAGCGAGATGGGCCCTCGGCGTCCCAGGGGTGTCCCCCCCCCCCACCCGCCAAAGATGCGCTGGCCGAACCAGAGGTGGCTTCTGCGTTGCTTTCAAGTCTCCAGCAAAGCTGAACAAACAGCACGGCAGAAAACAGGTTTCCCGGTGACAAGAGAGCTGGGTGTGTGTGTGTGTTTTGGGTATTACAAGTTGAAAACACTCAGTATATCTGGGGTTAAATGTTTGTTTATGTTGCTCACAGGAAGTCACATGTTTCTCATGTAACCAATGTTCTTTAGATGTAGGAAGCCCGGGAATTTTCTCCCTGATCTAGGGATTTCATTGGGACTGAAGTGTCAAGGTGCATTGCCATTTTATGGCTTCTCTTCCCATTCTTTGTTTGATGTTCTCAAGAAGAAGGAGAGCAGCCATAATTCTCTCTTCTAGTTTTGTCTTTGTAGTGTAAGGATGTAGCCGATGTAGCTCTGTTGTTATTTTCATCCCAGTTACCCTTCCCATGCTAGAATTGAATAAAAACTTTATATTTTAATCACACATGGACTCTCAGTCTGAATTATTTTACTCAGGCTCTGCTGGGCTATATTATCTCTGCTAAATACCATTTTTTCAATATCTCACTATCACCCAACAGGGGGACACGGGATTGACGGGAATGGGACACAGTCCCCTTGCTTGTGGCCGGATCTTCCCTTTTCCTCGCGCAGAAAGAAGCCGTGTGAATGTAACCGAAGAAGCGGTAGCAGCCGTGGACAGAGACGGCACCTTTAAAATCGCGCCCCGGCTGCAAACCACCAGCTACAAGTCTGTGTTCCGGCTTCTTTGTGCTGCGAGAAGCGCGAGGGGGCGGGCCTGGGTCTCTGGGGGGGGGCACATTGTTTTCTTTTTGGTCCCCCCCCCAACTGGCGGACCCACCTCGAAAAAGGAAGGGGAGGGAGGAGGGGGTCCCCGGCCAAACGGGGGCAGAATGGGCGACATTTATCTCTCAATTGCCGGCAAGACAAAGAGGGCTTAAGAGGCGTTGGCGAAGAGCGGTCTGTGAATGGTTACTATTCAATTTGGATTTTATTCCCCGCTGGTCCTGGAATGGAGATCAGACGGGAAAGTGAAACCACATGGCCGGGGTCAGCGGGATCAGCGAACCACCGCAGACAGCAAAGGCCCCGCGGACCCGGGCCGAGCGGCGGCGGAGGACTGTGTCAACAGAGAGGAGGAGGAACCCCGGCCGCCCCGGGGGGAGCCGCGCGGAGAGCCCGCGGAGGAGGAGGAGGAGGAGGCCGCCCGCGAACAGGGAGAGCCGCGCCCGCCTGGGCACCCGGGAATCCCTCGACCTGCTCCCAGGCCCGCCCAGGCTCCCTCGTGCGTCGCCATCGTTTTGCTGCTCAAGCATTTCGTTTATAATTTAGAAAATGCATTTTTAGTTCTTAAAAATGGGATACCACAAACGAGATTTCTAATCTTCCTCTCTTCTCACCTGCGGACGTTTAAATTGTAGAGTCCCCCGGCCCGGGCAGGGACCTCCCCTGCCGCCCTGCCTAGTAGAGGGTCATTTTGCTGTCCGCCTTCCTTTCCCTCTGGGACTCCGGGCGGAGGTTGGCGGCTGCAGCCAAAGCCGCAGGAACCAAACCCACGAGCGCTGCACGAGGAGACACACCCCAGACGAGGCGGTAAAGCACGACTGGCAAGGCTGGAGAGCGGTGCGGTGAGCCTGGGCCTTACCTACCATTATTGAGAATGGATGACAAAAATCAGAGGACAGCGCAAAAAACAGAACACCACGCAGACGGAAGGAAGACGACTTTACACTCCACTTCACTGTACGCAGGAATGCTTTCTGAAGAGCCCCGTGGCCCCTTACAGACGAGCCAAATTTGTGGCCGGGCTTCCCTGAGTCGCGGCTCACTTCTTCAGAACGGGAGTCCTTCGGTCCTCCTAGATCTATTGGAAGGTGGAGTGATTTCGGATGCTGAACAGCCTTAGCAGGCAAATGATTGCCATTCACCTGCCGTTGTCGTTCAGCATCCGAAATCACTCCACCTTCCATCTAGGAGGGAGGACCGAAGGACTCCCGTCGGAGCCGTGTCTGAAGAAGTGAGCCGTGACTCAGGGAAGCCCTCACTCCCGGCCACGTCTTTGGTTCGTCTTTGAGGTGCGGCCGGACTCTTGCTCTTTTCACCTGCGACAGACAGACTCCTCGTGGGGATAAACGTCGGACTGAACTCCCAGGGTGAACAGAGACCGAGCCGCGCCGCGCCCCCAGCCAGCGCCAGGCGGACTCCCCCGGGAAGGCTCTTCAGCTGCAGCCCCATGACCCAGGGCGGTCGGGGGGACTGAGGCCCGCAGTTCTCGGCGGAAGAGGGACCCGCTGGGCCAACCCCGCTGACTTTGGTGGAGGGGGGGGAGGCCTGTTGGGGATGTGCGGATGGGGGGGGGGAGATGGCCACCCACCCTTTAGGTCTCCACAGTCTCCGTGGCGCCGGTGGGGATTCGAACCAGGGTCTCCAGAGACTAGTCCGACACTCTGAGCCACCGCACCCCTGCTATGGCACAGCGCCCTCCCGGTGCCTCCCGGGCGGCCTTCCTCTCCACGGGGGGGGGGCGGAATAGGAGGCTCGAGGAGAGGCCGAGGCAACCGGCGCCGGAAGGGAGCGGGGCGCCCGCAGGGGAGGAAGAAGAAAGCCACAGGCCGTCCGGGCCAGAGTCTCCCAGGTGGGGAGGACAGGTCGGGTCGGGGCCGGCGCAGCGCTCTTGGCCTCGTTGTCGGGCGACCCTGAAGGAAGCCCAGAGGACAATGCACCCGGCTTCATCCTCACCCGTTCAGGGAACAGGGGGTGGCCGGATAGTCCCGGAGGACACGGGCGACGATCTACATCCCCCTTCTTCCGCCGTCGGTCCCCGGAGCTCAGGGCGGCCTACCTCGGCCTCCCCTGCAGCAGCAACCCGGCGAGAGCCCTCGCTCACCCAGGGAGCTTCACGGCACCGACTTTTTTATTTCCAGTGCGAAGATTACAAATCCACCCCCCCTCCCCACTGCGCCGACTGCTGCTCCCGACAGTGAGGCCGTCGTCGCGCTGAACTGATCGGCTTGAGGGTGGTCTCTCGGACCGCAAAGCCCGAAGCCGAGCCCGGGGGAAACGGTCGGTGGCAGGGAAGCCGGGGGGCGAGGAGGGCCTCCCGGGATCCACCTGGCGCAGCCTGGGCGCTGGGGGCGGGGGGGGGGCGCTCTCCCGGGCGCGCCGGCGAAAGGCTTTCCGAAGGGGAGGCGGGGGCGCCGCAGTTCCGCGGGGCGAAGCTCCAAGCAGGCCGCAGAAGTGAGATTTTTGCCGCTCCTTCCGTCCCGCAGGGAGGCGTCGCCACCCCCGGCCCGGCTGGCAGCAGGAGGCCCCGGCCCAGCGGAGCGCCACCCAGCCGTCCAAGGGAGGCTTCGGGCAGCCAGGCGCCTTGGAAGGGGCGGCGGGTTGGGTCCTTCCCCGCCCCACCTGGAGACACAGACAGGAGCCCCGACGCATTGGGGTCGTTTCGAAGGGGCTGACTTTCGATAGTCAGGAATCCAGCAAAGGGCCCCGTTCAAAGCAGCGGACCGACTTTCTCCCCTCCGTTAGGAGAGGCTCCGGGGTGCACTTGTGCCGAGGCAAATACCAAATAACAAAACCACATAACTGTCCTCTGAGCACGTGCAGGGTGCCTTTTCCTAAGCACCACTAAGGTCTTCTCAGCCTCCCCTCCCCGACTGATGGAAAGGCCGGAGCCCAGCCCCCCCCCCGTGGTCGGAGGCTTTGACAGGGCCGTCCTCGGCAGAGGAACTCCCCCTCTCCCTTCACTGAAGATTGTCAGAGATCCGGGACTGCGACGTGGGGTGGAGGGGCGGAGAGAGCTCTGAGAGATCCGCTCGTGAGAGAACAGCTCTGAGAGAGATGTTGTCTAAGGCTTACCACCGCCGGAGTTCCTTAGTTGTTGTAGATTTTCCGGGCTGCATGGCCCTGGTCTTGGCATTGTAGGACCTGACGTTTCGCCAGCAGCATCCTCAGAGGTATAACACAGAAACACAGAGAGTACTCCATCTTCCTGTGCTATACCTCTGAGGATACCAGTCACAGCTACCTCTTAGGATGCTGCTGGCAAAATGTCAGGTCGTACAATGCCAAGACCAGGGCCATACAGCCCGGAAGATCTACAACTAAAGCTTTGAGAGAACTTGCGACTGACCAAGTGAAAATAAACCAACAGACAAAAACAAATATTCCCGGCGCAATTCCGGGCTGCGGGACAGTAGTGAGAAAACGGATTTTGTACGCAGATGACTACAATCGGGAGGGTGTCAGGTCGTGAGGGATCCCATAAATCTACATTTCCGTCAGCCGAGAGCAGAATTTATACTTAACTTATTTCGTTTAATGGCTACGGAATGGACCTGCAGAGCATTGGGAAGTGCTCGAATCAGGATGGAAACGGATAGGACCGAGACTGTGGGAAGGTGAAGGTGGAATTAAAACCTGCACTGCGATCCACCCGTTCAAGCAGTTTGCTTTCACCCCGGGGCTTGGCGGTGTCCTGAACCTCAGGGTTCCATCGATAATGTCGGCAACTACAAGAGAGAGGGCAAACCTGGAAACCTCGCGGAAGACTCCTGTGTAATTTGGAAAGTGTCACAACAGCAGAGCTTGGGAAACGAAATCTCTCTAATAAACATCCCAGCAACTATTTGTAAAATCGATTCTCTCACTACCCGGTAAGTGTATAAAACGTCTTCAAAAGCACATTCCGGACAAGTTGCGTCGAGTCTCGTGAATCGAGTCAAGAGTTCTTTCGCGACTTGACTGGCACCGTCGCAACCCAAGAATAACAGGAGTCTCGAAGGAATCCAGCGAGGAAGGCGGAGTCGCAGGCGGCGGGATCAGTCGGTTTGGTGCGCTTGCCCCCCCTCTCCCCCCGCGAATCTGTGAAACGAACGGATTTCGCCTCACCTAGAACTCCATAGGATCGCCCAGTGAAATGTATTGATTCTGATTAGGAAACTGGTTGTTTATTTATTTTGCGGCGGGTTATTAAGGGGACGACTATCCCCCCACCCCAGCTAGAAACTAAATACAACAGAACTGTAGACGCCCTACGGAAGCCATTGGCCATTGCGCAAGAGAACTATCGCAAGATGAAGCAACCAGATTCCCACGGGAGCTCCAGACCCCTTAGTCCTATCCCGTGCTCCTCTGAGACTCATCAGTTTCCAGGCTGTGATTAACAGCTGGGGCTTGCAGGACAACAACCTACCCTCCCAGACCTCTTAGGACTCTTCTACAATGCTGATTTCTCTGGAAACCTAATCAAATGCACAGTCAGGACCATCTCCAGTTTGGCGTAGTGGTTAGAAGCATGGCTAATCTGGAAGAACTGGGTTTGATTCCCCACTCATAAGAACATAAGAGAAGCCAGTGTTGGATCCGGCCAATGGCCCATCCAGTCCAACACTCTGTCACACAGTGGCCAAAAATACCAGGTGCCATCAGGAGGTCCAGCAGTGGGGCCAGGACACTAGAAGCCCTCCCACTGTTGCCCCTGCCCCCCCCCCCCAAGCACCAAGAATATAGTGCATCACTTGCCCCAGCCTGAGAGTTCCTATCTATACCTTGTGGCTAATAGCCACTGATGAACTTCTGCTCCATATGCTTATCTAATTCCCTCTTAAAGTTGTCCATGCTTGTAGCCACCACCACTTCCTGTGGCAGTGAATTCCATGTGTTAATCACTCTTTGGGTGAAGAAGTACTTCTGTTTATTTGTTCTAACTCCTCCACATACAGCTGCTGGTGTGGCCTTGGGTCAGTCACAAGTTCTCTCGGAGGTGTTCTCTCATAAGCAGTTCTCTCAGAGCTCTCTCAGCCCCACCTACCTCAGAGGTGTCTGTTTTGGGGATGGGAAGGGAAAGGAGATTGTAAACTGCTTTGGGTAGTGAAGGGCGGGGTATAAATCCAATCTCCTCCTCCTCCTCACCTGCTGTTGACAAGTCAGGAGCCAGTGTGATCTAGTGGCTAAAAGTGTTAGACTAGTATCTGAGAGACTGGACCTCGAATTCCCACTCATGCCATGGAGGCTCACTGGATGTCCTTGGGCCAGTCACACACTCTTCTCAGCATAACCTACCTCACAGGGTTGTTTTGAGGATAAATGGAGGAGAGAAGGGAGACTGAAACCTCTTGGGGTCCCCATGGGGGACAAAGGCAGGGCACAAATAAAATAAAATAATTACTCATCATTCAATCACCTCAGGAAGACCCAGCTCCCCATCCCATTGTATCATCTAAACACATCCCTCATTAGCATCTGACACAAATAGAATTTCAGATCATTCAATAACAGCTTGGACTCTGACACCCCCCAACAGAAGCATGGATTTAAACATTTTTCCAATCAAAGAGCAACCCAAGTTCCCCCATGGCAGCCCAGATCCTAAATTTATGCCAAGTAGCAGAAGGGATTGAAACTTGTGATTGTCATGGATGAGTGCAGAAGAAACCTTTTACTCTCTGGAAGGACTGACATTTATGGAGTTGAACCACTGTTGATAGCGACATCCGGGCCAGGAAAATCCCATCTCTCCTAGATCAATAGTTTCTCACATCCTGCAAGGAAAACAGAATCCCTCCAATTCAAGGAGCACCTGACTATTGACTACTGCTTTCTGGTGGGCTTCTGCAATCAGAATCCAGAACCTGGACTGCTGGAAGAGAAGGCCTAGGTGCTGTCTCGAGCCTCAACCTCCAAGGGGGGGGGGGAATTCAGTGCCGGATTTACGCATAAGCTAAATAAGATAGGGCCTCACAATCTGCTGGGGCCTCAAATAAAAACACAATATAAAAATGATTTCAAATATTAAAAAGGCGTATATATTTTAAATTTTTCTGAGACCAGCTGATATAATTTAAAACAGTAAGGGGCCTCGGGGTTTTGTATATCTTAGGGCCTCAGCAAGTCTAAATCCAGCCCTGGGGGGATTGCAAACAAGTCAATGAGATAAACAGGCAAACGTTTGGTTTTCTTCCTGTCTACTCTCCTGCCTCTGTCCCTTTGAGGTAGACTGATAGATAAAAGGGAAATTACCTTCCTTCTGCCCTCTCACACTCACACTCCTTCTTCTCTTGCACACTTCCATGATGGAGGCTAGATGACCCAGCACAGGTAGTTTAGATTAGTTCTGTCTCCATCCCTTAAGCTTCACTATCTAGAATGTAGTTCCTAAATAAAAGGACTTTGTTAGGTGATAGTGAGATATTGAAAAAATGGTATTTAGCAGAGATAGGATAGTTCAGCAGAGCCAGAGTAAAATAATTCAGACTGAGAGTTCATGTGTGATTAAAATATAAAGTTTTTACTAAATTCTAGCATGGGAAGGGTAACTGGGATGAAAATAACAACAGAGCATAATCGGCTACATCCTTACTCTACAAAGACAAAACTAGAAAAGAGAGATTATGGCTGCTCTTCTTGTTCTTCAGAACACCAAACAAAGACGGGAAGAGAAGCCATAAAATGGTAATACACCTTGACACTTTAGTCCCAATCAAATCCCTAGATCAGGGAGAAAATTCCCCGGGCTTCCTACATCTAAAGAACATTGGTTACATGAGAAACATGTGACTTCCTGTGAGTAACATAAACAAACATTTAACCCCAGATATACTGAGTGTTTTCAGCTTGTAATACCCAACAGACTTGAAATTGAAAAAGTGGCTGTGTGTAACTGTAACTCTGCCAGCACACTGAGAACAAAGGGCTTCTACTGCATGTGGCCAAGATGCACTCTGCTAAGTTGAGAAGGGATACTGGACTAACTCACCAGCTGCTCCCAACACAGACGGGCCAGGACCTTCTGCCCATGTAGTGGTTGTGGCAGGGGGAGAATTGGAAAGGAGCCGTTCTCTCTGTGTGTTTGTTTGTGACTGCATCCACACGTGGGACAGCCAGAGAGCATCCTCTTATGCATATGCCCATTTGCATCTTTCAGATGGGGGTTCAGCAAGTTCGGTTAGAAATCTTTCCTCTGTTTTCATTTTCATTAGTATCTGCATCATTGTAATTTCTGCAGCCCGTACACTGTCTAGAGGAGCTGATAGTAGAATAAAACGTTGTGCTTACTTAAGAGAGAAAGAGGCTGGCTTGATTCCTACCTAGGAGCCTTGCTAAGGGTGCCAACATTACCTTGGTGCTCCTCCTGTCATCAAACTGATGGAGGCAGCAACCAAAGGGAAATCCCCCCCCCAAGCTCTGAAGAAAGTTGGTGGGCAGGGCATCCCTGCTGGGAAGGTTGGGTTCCCCTCAGCAAAACAAACTCCCCACTCCCTCCAGGCTTACGTGCAGCACGGTTGTGTCTAAGTTGCCTGCTAGACACAAGTTGGCACAGACCCTGGGGAGGGAAACATTGCAGTGACTGAAGATATTTGGGCCCCCCCGAGTAAATATCCAGGTTAAAAAAAAAGTAAGAAGGGCACCCCCAAAGCCAGCAAAATAGATTCAGTGTACACCTCAGACTGCTTTTGTGTCACTAGCAGGACGTGAGACAAGACTTCCTGATGTCCCATCCAATGTTCCCTCTAAGCTGTGGAGTCCTGTGAGCAAAAATTCTACTTTGTGAGCTACTGGCATTAAAGTTGTGAGCAGGTGATTTGGCTACTGCATAAATTAGTTTGCTCTGGAGCCATCCTTCCTGAGCGGAGACAAAAATGTGTGAGCCGGAGGCAAAAAAACTGTGCTAGCTCACACTCACTCAGCTTAGAGGGCACACTGGTCCCATCCCCAGGAGTTCTCCTCCACCATTTCACTGAGATAAGGAAAGTCCTGACCCGATTGTTCCCTTGCCCCTTTGGAACTCTGAGACAACATTTGCACTGTAGGATCAGGTGATGTACTCAACATTCTGCCTTACTTTTTTAGTCTTTTTCTCTCTCTTCTCTTTGTGTAGATGGTCAGGCTTGCCATCTTTGTGACTTGGGGTGATTCTGCATTGGCTCTTCCCTCTGTTGTTTTACAACACCCATGTTGGAACAGAAATTCCCCTCTGCATTGCATGCTGTTTTCACTTCCTTTGATAACTGGATTTTATGGTACCCTCTATACTGCATGCTGCTTTCGTTTTCTTTGATCATCGGGTTTTATGGTACCTTCTGCATAGATTTACAGGGGTGACTTTGCAGTCAGTGTTGTGTTGCTCCCGAGGTATTTGAACATGGTTTTGAGCTGCACCTTTTCCTCCCAGTTGAGAAAATCTGGAGTGAATGCTAGATGCAGAATTGCCCTAGGATTTGGGGCAGGGTTGAGTAGATCAAATTAAGATAAAGGCATGCAATGGTAGAATGGTGTATTTGAAGAAAGATTCTTTGAATTCTTTAAAATGGATTTGTGCAGATGTGTAAGCCTAGGGGAACCACAGCCAGGCAAACGAACCTTTACTACAGTACAAAACCTTAGCAGAAGTTTCCAAACTTAAGAGGCCCCACATAGTTCCCTAACAGGAGGCCCACTGAGAAACATAACTACACCCATAAAATAACTATCTTAACTGTGAGGGCTTATTTATTTTACAAACATTTAAGAGCCCCAAGAGATAAGCAGCCAGAGTAGCCCTGCAAAGAAAAGGAGAAAGAAAGGGCCTCTCCCTGTCTTTCCCTCCTTATGCAGCCAAAACTTTGAGCTGATTCAAATGTTCAGAAAAGCCATGCTACACATCAGTATGTTTAAAATTGTTTTTGGGGCGAGGGTGCTTTCAGGCAGGGGGAAATAACAACCTGTGCTCCTCTGCGTGGCACAGGTGGCATAGCAAGCATGCCAGAGTCCATAGCAATCCCAGCAACATCCACAAATCAGACAACAGCAGCTGATGATGCCCCAGTGAGTGGCACGCACAGGTGCAGCCGGTCACTGCCCACTGATCTGGCTACTGCCCCTTGATGCCGTCACTCCAGGGAGAGCCAGCAGACAGGGAGGAAAGACCAGCAATAGTGCAAAGCCAACAGAGGCACGTGGCCCAAGGGGTCCCCCCCCCCACCAATAAGGGAAGGGGACGTATGCAGTAGAGACAGGATGCCCACTCCTTCCTCAACAAGGGCCTGATTGTCAGCAAAAGTGCTGCCCACATGCAACTATTCTTGCTCCAAGTCTCGTACCCCCTTGCCATGAAGAAAAGAGAAGACAAAAACAGACAGAGACCACACTCAACCCCCCACCTACCTACCTAAGCACAGAATCCCAACCACTGGACCAAGAGGGTAAGTTCAAAGGAGGCTCACCTGCAGGCACTTGGCATGCCACAGCAGTTCTGACATCACTACCAGCCACATGGGCTCAGGTGGAGGCTGTTGCACAGATGGGTGTAACTCACTGGGGTAGCATGGCAGCAAAAGCCTCAGTGCTGAAGCAGACTTGTAGAACATCCCAGACTTTATTGAACAGCAAATCATAATGAAGCCCAATGATATAGGGCTGCCAAATCCCTCTGTCTGGAAGGGCGCCTGTGCTTTTGTGAGCTGCTCCCAGGGCCCATGGGGAGACAGGCTGAGCTGTTCCTAGCACAGCACACATCTGAGTAAGGTGGACTTGCTGTTCAGAACGCTGTCCAAGGGTGGGATGCTCCAGGAACCAGGCTGAAACTGGAGACTGAGCAGAGTGGCAGGGACTGCACTAGTCAAGCTCCCAGGTCTTCCTGTTGAATCAGCACCTGCACAGATGCTAAACAGAAATATGTGCATCAACAGCAAACAGCACAAACACCATGGTGGCCACAGCCATGCCAGTGGGGGGGCCAGCAGGCTGAGGTTCAACTCCCACGTGGGTGTGTGTGTGTGTGTGGGAGCTCTGTTTGCCAGGGAGCCCCCCTGAGGTGCATGCTGTAGCTATCCAAATGATACTTCCTGATCCCAGGAGAAAGTGCTCTGCAACCGAAAGTGCTCCATCTGCTGCTGCTGCTGCTGCACAGAGCTCTGGTCCTGCAAGTCAATGGTCCCATCTTTGCTTGGCTGGTTGATCCACAGAGCACAGCGGGGCAGCTGCCAGGCACCCTAAACTACAGTTGTGCCTTGTCCCCCACCAGGGTGGAAGGGGGCTGCCTGGCAAAGGAGTGTGCTAGCAGCCTAGTGTCCCTGCCCCCCCCATAGGTTTGCCTCTGTGTAATATGGGACGTGGCCTTGGGATGTGGCAGAATTAACCCCCCCTTTTAAAAAGTCAGATTTTTCTGCAAACCTAGAGGGTGCCCCAAGTTTGCAGAAAAATCTGTTTGGTGTAAGTGTGGCCCTGATCTGCAGATTTAGGTATCTGGAGATAGGTGGCACACTTGGGAAACAGTATGTAGATAATAAAAGAAATAATATTCAGTTGAGAAGTGCCCTGGAAGGAGCAGATGATAATGATTTACTAGTACTGTAAAGTAACCTGTTTATTGGGGTGATGAGGACAAATGTTGATCTATATGTTGATGATCCTTAGCAGAAAGAAAGAAAAATTATAGCCTAACACTGTTCTGTTGAGCCAAGAGGCCTGTTTTCAGGGCCAGTCTGCAAAGTCTTTAATTCCATCGAAGAGGCCTATTTACAGGGCCAGTCTGCTCATTTGTAGGTTTTTTTTAAAAAATCTTTAATTCCATTGAAGCCAATGAACAGATTCTAATTGATTTAAATGAAGCAGAATATTACTGTATTTTAGTGGAAATATTTTTTTTTACAAACCCTGTGGGAGCTAGATTCAACCTTGGCATAAACAGACAGCGTGCTAACTGGAGCCAAGGGGTTGTATCTGTTTATTGCGGGTCTCATGTCAGTTTTCTCTTCCTGGAGAGGGGTGGGGAGGAAGGAGATTGGCCAAAGTGTTGACAGATGACAGAGAATGGAGGACTGCATCATCTCTGGAAAAAAGAATGACAAAGCATTTGTTGAATGATCCTAAGTTTTCTTTTTGCTGGATTAAGTTCATATTCCCCTTTGACCTGTCTCACTTTCCAACTGTTTTTTTTTTAATGTGAAGAGTACTGATAATAAACATTAATGTTTAAATTTTGTCTCAAAGAAGTGACCACCCCCACACCACCAGGCATAAGAACATTCATGATGTAACTACCATTTTATCATTGTCACACTTATTCTAAACACATTTGGTTAGATGGAAGCCCTTTTGGTTTCAATAAAAGTTATTTTCAGGGCTGCAGTTCTAAGTACATTTTACTTTGAAGTAGGTTCCACTGGGATGAGTGGGAGATATTTAGAAGTAAACAGGATGGCCCCTGTGAATCCCTTCCACTGTATTCTCAAAAAGCAAGACTCCTCACCCACCAAAAGGAAGGCTTTGAACCAACACAATGTGTTTAGAATTAGGTATACAATTACATTTCTAACAGTACAATCCTATGCGGAGTTACCACAGTCTAAACCTACTGAAATCAATGAGCTTAGACTGGAGTAATTCTGCACAGGATTGCTCTGTTAGAACACTTATGGGAATGTGAGATACATGGCTTTTGTTAGGACCTGAGACTTCTTTTCAGATTCAAGTTTTAAAATGCTGAGGTCAATGCAACATGCAAGTTGAATTTGTAACTGATATCACAGAAACTTTTTGTTATAAACAATTTGATATGCCCAAATTTTGACTCACCAAATCCTGAAGAATCGTAAAAAAGCATGTAGCTTTAAGAAGATTTGACTGTGAGTAAACCTGGATATTATGTATGACACACTTGTTTGCAAACATGTGTATGTCATTTCTGAACTACTGATATGCAGTGGACATAAATGGACACTGCAAGATTAAGGGAGTAATCCTAATAAGGTCCTCTCAGAATTAAGTCTCATATTATTCAATACATCTCATTCCCATGAAAGTGTCTTTAGGACTGCAACCTGAAATATGTTTTTAAACTCTTCCCATTGAAATCAGTGGGACAAAAAGTTTTGAGTGTATGTGTGCATTTGTTTTATATGTGTGTGAAAAATGAGAAAAATGTCCTGCCCCTCTAACAGAGGCCTGGAGAAAAATGCCCCGTCCCTCTAACAGAGGCTTGATGTGTGGAAATGCCCAGCTGCAACTTTCACATCATGGAGGTAAATAACATCACCTGGTAAAAACCATCCATTAAGCCTCTGTTTTAGGGACAGGACATTTTCTCCAGGCAGCTGGCAAACCTGAGAGTAGGTACAGCCTTTTTGGCATCCTGTGATGCACACCCCACTTTCCTGAGCAGTGAGAAGTTCCAGGGGTAGCACTTAACTGGGATCAGGGCTTTTTTTTGTAGAAAAAGCCCAGCAGGAACTCACTAGCATAATAGGCCACACCCAACAGCAGAAACTCATTAGCATATTAGGCCACACCCCTGACAGCACAGCACATTAGCTTATTAGGCCACACCCCATGCCTTCCCTTGGCTTGCCCAGGCACCCCGCAGCTGCGGGGAGCCCGGGCAAGGCCCCCCCTTGAAGGGAAGGGAAGGCAGTTTAAATTGCCTTCCCTTGACTTGCCTGGGTGCCCTGCGGCTGCGGGGAACCTGGGCAAGCCGGCCCTTGAACAGGTCGGGGAAGGCAGGGGAGGTATTTAAATGCCTCCCCGATCCTTCCAGCCCCCCCCCGGCCTGCCCGCCTCAGAGTCGCGGGGGGTGTGTGTCGCTCTCCAGGCCTTCCCTCTGTAGCCACGCATGCAGAGGTTTTGGCTGTAGTAGGCATGGCCAACTCTGAAGCCAGCCAGAACTCTGTTCCTGTGTGTTCCTGCCCCAAAATAGCCCTGACTGGGCTGGTTCCCTTTGGAATCAGTGTTCCCTCTAAGTTGAGTTAGTGTGAGCTAGCTCACAGTTTTTTAGCCTCTGGATCACACTTTTTTTGTATTAGCTCAGGAAGGATGGCTCCAGAGCAAACTAATTTATGCAGTAGCCAAATCGCCAGTACTTCACAAAGTAAGATTTTTGCTCACAAGACTCCACAGCTTAGAGGGAGCATTGTTTGGAAGACAGATCCCTGGAGACTTAGAGCATTTATTGTAGTTTTTGCTTTATTTACACATATAGAGGAGGAATGGGGGGATGGTGAACATGGCGGGAGGCACAGAAGCAGTTGTAGGGGGCATTGTATTCAAATCAATGAGTCAAGCTTAGGGATTTCTCACTATATTTTAAGGTACTGATAGCATTTTGAAAGACAACAGAAAGAGAGAGCGAGAGTAATCAGTTATATAGTATCAACTCCGAAGTACAAAGCTTTGTTTCAAATATATTTCATTTGTATCCAAAGCTGAATAAAAAAAGACAATGAAGGGAGTCCTATGTTAAAAAGCAGTTTTGTGAAAGTGGGAACTGGGTAAGTGGGAGCAGGGCTGTGTGGCGTATCCGTTGCAGTTTGCACCCATGCTTTTCTCATTGAGGAAAATGTAACCCTTTAATTAGATTGTCACATTATGTTCTTCAGCAAAATGTACATAGCGTTTTTTTCAATGCTCTGGAAACCATTTTCAGTCTTTAACAGCTTTCATGCTCCTTAAACCATTACTTCACTGCAGCTCTCTGTGTCTAATTAAAAGAGTCAATTATTGTAAATAGAGTTATTGGATTATGCTGCAAGTATTTATTGTTCTGTGGTTTTCTTGACATAGCTATGTAGTTCTGCAGAGGAGTCTACACAGCTAAGAGTATGCAAAAGTAAAAAAGATACCAGCCATTATTCTAAATTGGCTGATTTTCTTTAAGGTGGTGTATAGAGTACTTGCTTAATTTCATATTATTATAATATAAGGGTTGTGACAAATTGTCATGTGTTTTCCCAGGAAAAGTTCTCATGAACTATAGAGTTGGTCTGCAAGAGGCTAATTATTCCCAGAACTGTGCAGCCAAAATCCTTTAACTCTCAGCAACACAAAAATATATTACATTTCAGTCCTTATTGGAACTGCATAAACACAGTTTTCTAATAGTGCATACTCAAGATCATATTTCATAGATAAAATATTCTGCAAAGACCCTGAAGTCAATCTTACAACCAGAGTGGTAAAAGGGTATGTTTGTCATACCCACTGGTTAAATGGCCTTTAGCCATTTTGAGTACAGAACCAAGAGTGGCAGCTTTCTAAATTAATTAATGTTGGAAGAGGAGGACTGAATGCTGTCTCCTGTCACAGGCTTCAGAGACGGCATCATAGATTTAGAGACAGATAGAGAGGTTAGGACACACAGAGAGCATCTTTTCCTTCCTGCTATCTGATAGTATCCCTTTGAAGTTGAATGCTCTTCTTAGGGAAGACTTCCTTCCTTCTGGCTTGACACCTTCCTCACATGCACAAAGAAGGGGCACACGTTCTCCATCTTTGTCTACCATGGATGCAGGACATACATTCTGCATCTGCATACATACTAGCTAGTTAGATTAGATTCTATCCCTATTTCTGAACCTATACTATCCAGAATGTAGTTCCTTGAATAAACGATTCTTATTAGTGTGAAACTGACAAGAGGCTCCCTGTAATTCTGTAACTTTGCTAGCACATAGAGTACCAAGAAGCTACTGCTGCATGTAGTCTAGTGCACTCTGCTACCAGTGTTCCCTCTAAGGTGAGTTAGTGTGAGGTCACTCACAGTTTTTTAGCCTCCGGCTCATACATTTTTGTCTTAGGTCAGGAAGGATGGCTCCAGAGCAAACTAATTTGCGCAGAAGCCCAATCGCTCACTCTCAACTTTAATGCCAGTAGCTCACAAAGTAGAATTTTTGCTCACAAGACTCTGTGAGCAAAGTGAGCACAAGACTCTGTATATATATATACAGTACGGTACATATACGGTACATATATGGGATATCAGGAAGATGATCTTTTAGGAGGTACAGTTGCCAAAGGGGATCATAAATTGATCAATAAACTATCTCAGGAGTCCCAGACTAGTATTGATTAAGGGGGGGGACACCCTGCATGTACAGTACAGATAGTAAGTCAGTGTGATATGACAAATTTAAAATGTTCAGTTTTAGAATCGGAGAGGCCCATGAAGCTTAGCACACCAGGTGATAATATACCAGTCACTGTCTCTTAGCCAAACCATGTAACCCGGCCATTGGAAATAAGGGCCAGTTCAAGGCTTAGGACCTCTTTTCTTAAAGCCCACTCATGCACCTTGGCTTAAGCAAAGTAACTATTTATTACAACAGGGAAAATACAATTTTGCACACAGGGTATGGTACTCCCCAACCCCAAACTCCTTTCCCTTCCCAAACTTAAGCCCCAGTAGTCAGTGTCCCAGAAAATATTTCCGTTGAAGCTGGTCCAGCTGCAGTCCCTCAGAAGCAGAGCCTCCAGTGTGAAGGAGAGTTCTCAGGGCCTCCCTCCTCACCATCTGAAAGAAGAAATCAGCTTCCGTTCAAAGACAGATGGCCTGAGAGCTAACCTCCTCCACAGGAAGTGATTTCCATAGAGGAAGGGCCTGCACCAGACAAAAACTTCTTCAGCTGGGGCCTTTCAGCAATCCAGTTCTTGGAGAGATAAAATAAGTAGGCCTCTTGCTCCACACCCTACTCAGTTTTTCTTCCAGTTACTCTTACACACACTCCTCTCGATATGCAAACTGAGTAGTCTCATTGCTCCACCAAACAGCCTATATTCCCAAACAGCCTATATTCCCAAAGCTCTACAACCTTCCTTACTGGGTGAGGCTAAAATGAACCCTGGATATGCTGCCTTGAAGTCTCTGGGGATGAGGTGTGATAGAAATGTGACAGATAGCTAATTCCAGTTTTGTGACAAAATATTTGATGCTACAAATGTGCGTGTATGATAAGTAAGCCATGCACATTATAAACAGCTACAGCTAGGGATGGCCAGTACCTGTTGGCTCAGCTCATATTACACTTCACGGTTGTGAGTAGGGAACTGATTAGTCATCAAGCAGTTCAGCTGTTTTAAGTGGCTCCAGCCCATTCACTGGACTGTGCTTTTTTGCTTATTAAAAGAGTACAGTACAGTGTAATCACATACACTCTCACACAGCTTTGTGTGGGGTTCTAGTTTTCTCCTCCACACATACCTGTGATCACTATACACTTCTCTGCAATCAATTGTTTAACCAAAGAATAAGAAACCATTAATCTATCTATATAAAAGAATGTCCCTTCACCGTAAAATCAATGCCCAGGCCAAACCACTGGTCCTAGAGACACCAAATTCGGGGAGAGCACTCCTACTATGGCGTAGGTGCTCACTAAGAAGGGATTTTTAGAAATTCGACCCCTAAGTGGGTCAAAAGGGGGGAAATGGGCTCCCTCCATTGATTCATATGCGGCTACCAGGCTGCTGCCTCCTTGCACCCCCCACTCTCTGACTGGTCAGCTGCAGAGCTCAGTGTTCTGAGGTAAAAAAAGTGAACAGTTACAGGAGTCTGCAGAGAGCTCATGACAGTTGAGGAAATGGCCAACAACTACCTGTGAGGTGCAGTAGTGCTGCTGGCCCAGCCTCTCTGATGGTTTCCAACAACTCCCCACACCTCCTACACCTAACAGGCGGTTTTCTGTCAGGTGCAGCAGTGGTCTCAGGGTGCTTAAAGCCACAAGAGATCCTGCCCCAGCAGTAATGCCTTAATGATCCTGCCAGCCCCGCCTCCACAGTGGCTTCTAATACTCCTCCCCCTCCCCCTTCAACACTGGACAGGCAGCTGCCAGGAGGAGGCAACTTAGGAATGCGGCAAATACATTTGCACACAGTAGTCCTGTGGAGCACTGAGCTGCGTAGGCCAAGTACCAGCAAGATCACCCTGAGGTGCTCAGAACAACACAGTCTCCATATGAACAAAACAATCCAGGAACACAAGTAGAGACACCATCATTTTCGTGGAAGGTGGCAGGAATTGACTTAACAGATAACTGCTTCTTAAATGGACAGTTCTATGTGGCCTGCTCCAGAGTGAGCTCATCAAGCAGCCTGGTGATCCAAGCACCTGAGGGCAGAACCACCAATGTGGTCTACAGAGAGGTCCTTCAGTAGAGAGGGAAAAAGTACATATATCTTACTTCACTTTTTACACTACAATCTTCTCCACTAGAATTCCTACAACAAATGTCACATTTCAAACTTCATATCATCGGTATTATAACTGGATTTATGGAACTTAAATACCATAGCGAAGCACGGGTATCAGTTTAGTTTATGTATTCATAAATACTGTTTTTGTAAATAACAAATGTTTACTATTTGGTGTTCTATGTATCAAAACTATTTCATACATGATCATTTTTGCATAGCCTTATGGGAATTTTAGTCTTCCCTGTGACATTTAATTGTCTTACTTCATCATCTATGGCCCCGGGGAAGAACAGATCTCACCTACTGTGTGGATCCAACAGCAGCAACACATAGAATGAAATGAAACTCTACCATCACACTTACTATGCCGGCACAAAGCTGTTCAGCATGCTGTTTGAATCAAGCAGCTGCGAGGCACAGAGATTTGAGGCTCAGCTCCTTGGTGGTCCTTGCTGTCAAAAAGGGCATGTTTGCCTGGTTAACATGTTTGCTACAAAGTTTGAAACACCACTTTAGCTACAATGCAACAGGTCTCAGATTTCATTTCAAACAGTTTCTCCATAAGTATTGAATAGAAGGAGAGCCATGCATTTGCAACCTAAGGGAGCACAGCTCCTGTCTTCTTCCTGATGTTCCAGGTAGTACACATAAGACTTGAAAAGTCTTGAAAGTTCTTGAAAAGTCTCAGTGAATGTACAGTGTTTTCATTCAGTTCAGTGTTAAGTCCAAAGCTTTTTAAAAGTCAGGTCGATGATGCCACATTAAAAATGCCCTGATACAAGCCATCGTATAATCTGGTTCACATCCACTGTTCAACTACGAGTACTTAATTGCTTCATTTTATAGGATCATTCTTGTGGCTCCTAAAGTGTACTTTGGCTCACCAGGTTCTGATGGTCCCTTTTCCCTTGATCTATCAGTAAAGAAATTTTTGTCACCATGGGAATGATAGGCTGCCTTAAACAGTGGCTGTAGTTTTGTCACTATGATTCTAAACACTGTGCCCTTCCATGGAAGCCAGCCCAGCCCAAAATGGAGGCTCCTTGAAAATGCCTACTGTATGGTGTTTGTGCTGCTGATTGAAATGGCTGGCCACAGGAAACAGCTGACACATGAGCACAATTTCAAGTGGCCTCCTTGTGGTGGCTGTTTCCTTGGAAGGAGACCTGACTTCCAAGAATGGGTGCCGAGGAATGTGACCAAACTGAACTATAGCTAAAAGTTTCTGGCTCAAGGCGGACAGCAGTTTGAGAACTCAAATAATCAAAGAACCACACTACTCACTGATAACCCCTCTGCAATATAAAATGCAGGGATTCCACATCAGTTAACACTGAACAAATGTATAATTTATGTTGTTTTATGTTTAGCATTTTTAAATACTGAGCATAGTTGCATTACTGCATTACTATGCACAGTTGCATTACTGCAATGCATTACTATGCATTACTGAGCAACAGGCTGTAATCCATGGCCTTTTCACACATTATGCTGAGGCAAATCCTCTGTAGTGTGGTGTAGTGGTTAGAGTGTTGGACTAGGATCAGGGAGGCCCAGGTTCGAATCCCCCCTCTGCCACGGAAGCTTGCTGGGTGACCTTGGGCCAGTCACACATTCTCAGCCTAACCTACCTCATAGGGCTGCTGTGAGGATAAGGTGGAGAAAAGGAGGAGGATGTAAGTTGCTTTGGGGTGTCACTGGGCAGGAAGGCAGGGTAGAAATGAAGCAAATAAATAATAAAAAGTGTCATCAGTCCTTCTAGGGCTTCCTTTCCCAAATTGCCATTTTCCTCTTCCACCCTCCTGGCCTTTTTTTTTTTTAAATCCCCTGAAGGCAGGGTAGCTTTATTAATTTTTGTTACACCTACACACTAACAGAAAAAGAAAAGGAGAAGGGAAAAAGTACCCCAGGATAAAGGGACAGTAAATTAAACCCACACTATAACTAAAAACCCAAGAGGGAAGATCCTTAACAGTTAGTATTCAGTTAGTATTAAAACTTAAAACTTTTCATTTAAATCAATGAATTAAAGATTTAGTCAGTCCATGTTAGTGTTTAATCCAACTTTTCAAGTGTGCATCGAGTCTCTTTCATCTTCTTCGTTTGCGAGTCTTTATTTTATTAAGAGTTACTTTGGTCCTCTATGTCGCAAGTCATATGTTTCTCTGGCCGCAGCACCACCCGCTGCACCCTCCTGGCCTTTTTTCCACTTGCAAGACAGCTGGGATTTACTTTTGGCCCCAAACCACAGTTTGAGAACCACTGCTCTAAGGTCTACTGGCTGTGGCTCAGTGGTAGACACAGGTTCTGCATACCACAGGTCCTAGGATCAATCCCTGGAAGGTCAGACTGCATAAGACAACTTTACATGTATAGTACAGAATATCGACCCCACGTTATTTATTTATGTATTCAATTACTTCATTTAGACCCCTGTCTTTTTCCACAGTGGGGACCCAAAACAGCTTACATTATTCTCCTCCCCTTTGTTTTTATCCTCACAACTATGCTACTGAAGTCAAAGCTAATAAATCTATAATTCGTATGGGATATTTTAGGGGGAAATCACCATTCGTAGACCACAGTGTACACATAATGTCTCGCAAGGGTACACATGTCATGCCAAATTGAAATGTGTGACTGAGCAGAGTGGGTGAAGTTCCCCCATCCATATTATCCTGCGCTGGAAGAACTTGTAGGCATTTTCATTTCAAATAAATGGCTGGCCTTCCTCTTCACCATTGGTATCTACACTTAAATGAGACCGTGTAAGCAGTGATTTACCTCAGATACAAATATCTGCATTAGAAGGCTAGAAGCCTAGGCAGACAGGAATGGGGCCACTTAATTTTTTCCCCTGTTCAGGTTGCTTACAGTACTAGAAAATGTGCCAGTAGATGGCAGTCCAGAATATAGGACTTTTCCATAGAAACTGTGGGAACAATAGCATTTGCTATGCATTGCCAATGCCATTCTCTGAGCAATTTTCCCACAGGAATGACTGTGATACTGTATATATCTGTGGGGGATGGTTGGCTTCATTTATTAGCATTAAGGTTAAAAAAACACACAAATACCCCAGTTATCCCGGCTTATGGGTGCTTTCCTCTGCTCAGGCTGGGCAAGGGTCCTGTGGGCCTGGTGGGAGCATGATGTGAACACAGAAAGCAGCTTGTGGGATACAGAAACAGCATGGCAATGCTGTGGAGAGAAGTGTTGCTGTGTGGTCTGCTGCAAGGAGAACCACAAGAAGAACATCTAGAGGCACATAACTGCATGTACAGAAGAAACACACTGCATAGGCTAGCTATGATTGAAGATATTCCTATAGATTTACAAAGAATCTGTTTTTGATGTATGGAATAAATGATCACTTATACCATAGTTAGCAGCAAGTTATTCAACTAGCCCAGGCAGTCAGAATTGTTCTTGCTCTGACTTCATACTCTCTCCCATGCTTGCTATATTGTCCTTGCTATTTACTTACTTACTTACTTTTTCTGTTTGTCTTCTGTCTTCTTCACTGAGGCTGCAGGTGGATTACAGTATCTGCTGGCTCTGAAGCTGCTACCCAAGTGGACCATGTCTTCTAAAAATATTAATATTAGCTGAAGATGGGTAGCTGTGTTAGTCTGTCTGTAGCAGTAGAAAACAGTGAGAGTCCAGTAGCACCTTAAAGACTGACAAGATTTGTGGCAGGAGATATGCGTTCATGAGTCACTGCTTACTTCTTCAGATATCTTATCTGGACTCTTACTCCTTTTGTAATCAATATTAGTTTAAGATGTAGAATTAAATGATCATTTATAAATGTTTGAAGTAGAAACATGCTGGTGAGTTTACTTTCAGTCTTAGCAAGTTGTCCATGCACACTGTTTCATATTTCATTTCCAGAAGGCATTTATGACCATATTGGATGCAACCCACTGGGAATTTGCTTCTGTACATAAGCACCACTGAAAAGAATGAGAGTTGCACTGGAGTGCTCTGTTGTTTGGATGCATTTGTTTGACCACCTACAAATAGTAATGAAAACAAAGTATTTTTCTTTTGCAATATAGTAGTTTATTATTTTTAAAGTGTTTGGTTCAGAAAACCTTGAAAGAAAATATTTAATTTTATATTAACTGTGTGCATCATACAAAATGGGATTTTAAACAAACATCAGGGTTCTTACCATATATATGTGTGTGTGTGTGTGAAATAATAATTCATATGAAATTATTTTATATGAAATATACATATTTGAATACCTACACATATAATATATGTGTGTACATGTGTATATATGTGCATGTATCCATGCACCTATAATAATAGTATTCTGTTTTTACTGTTTAAATATTTAATCATACAATTGTACAAGCACAAAGAGAAGAAAATTCTTGTGCGTTAGAGGACGTCTACAAAAACAATCAAAATACATATAATTTTTTTTTAAAAAATTGGTTTCCATGAACACTGAGCAGTGACCAGGAAGGCTTGCTATATGCCCAGCTGGTCGCCACAGGGCGTCTGGGTCAGTGCCTAAAGCGCCCTGCACCCATGGTGGGTGATGTCATCCGGCTGCTTCTATTCCTAGGGGTCCCTGCAGAGAAGCATCAAGTCAGTGTCTTCATGTTCTAAATTAGACCTGTCCTACTTCCTCGTTAGATGCAAGGAACATGAAATTGAGCCAACTTCAGAGGACGGCGGAAGACAGGAGGGCCTGGCGGGAGATGATCCATGGGGTCGCGAAGAGTCGGACTCGACTGTGCGACTGAACAACAACAACAACAACTTCCGCATTATTTATTTGTGAGTGGTAGAAAATAACATATATTCCAACTAACTCAGTTTGCTTGTTTGTTTGTTTGCTTGTTTGTTTGCTTTGGTACCTGTCTCTCATGTATTGCTATGTGTATTCCAATCTAATGTTTGCCTTTTGGAAATGCCTTGCAATGTTTTGCTAGTGATATTTGCTGGAATTATCACTCTTCATTGTTCAACTCCCTTTCAGGCTCTTTCAGAGTTAAGTCTCTGGACAAGGAGTGGCTGTAATGCACGTGCCTGAACAGTAAGGCACCATGCAGTGCATGGCCTGCCATTCCACACACGGCAAGTGCCAAGGAGTATTTTGAAGGGTCAACATTTAGTGGGAGTCAGACAATTATGTTGTTATATATTTTCAACAAATCCCTTTGTGCTGGGTTTTTAGTCAGTGGAGGAGAGCAAGGCATTGCTGGGCCAGTGAATACAGTTGGCAAACTAGTTGGCCTGTTCAATGGATGGGGCGGGGAGCAGGGGGAGGAAAACACAAGCAGTGGTCCTTGTTAAGAACATGTCTTAATGCCTCTGTTTTCATATGTGAAATATTGTGAGAGCATGGGACAAGGGAAGGTGGACCTCTGACCATTCTGAGTGGCAGAAATGTCAGCATGCTCTGCATCACCAGGCAGTACAGTTGCACCATTCATTTGTGTGTATAATTCTTAGATTTGCCCTTTGTATTGTGTATGAAGGCCATTTTCAATAAGTGGAGCTGTAAGTTAAGGACAAAGTTTGTTAATGTTGTGTAGGGTTGCCAACCTCCAGGTGGTGGCTGGAGATCTCCTGGGATTACAACAGAGATCACTTTACCTGGAGAAAATGTCCACGTTGGAAGGTGAACTGTATGGCATTATACCCTGCTGAGGTCCCTTCTCCCCCAAACCCTGCCCTCCTCCGGGTATTTCCAAGCCAAAGCTGGTTACCATATTTGTATGGCTGTTTTGCTCCCATGAGAGCTGTGGAGGAGTTATTAGTAGTACACAAATGAAACAGGTGCACATGTCATTTGGAAGGCTGCATCTCTGAAGGAATTTGCTCCAAAACGATCCTTGATAAATAAAGGAAAAATAAGTGTGGCCTCATTGACTACTGCAAGCCTGCTGCTGCAAGTCAGGTGCAAGTATATTGATCACTCCCACAATCTGGTGGTGGAGACTGAAGAAAGGGCCTTTTGTCTTCTTTTGCGGCTTTTTCTCTGGGGTGGGGAGAGACTATCAGTCACTTGTTAATGCAAAGGTCAGCCCTCTTTCCATTGCCAGGATCTGATGCAGCAGATCAGTTTGATCGGTGAGAGGAAATAGCACCCCAGGAATTCCTGCTTTCCCCTGGCAGGCCCAGCACCGATCAGGGTCCCCCCCCCCCCCAAATCACAACAGCCATTTTGGGCTCTCCTCCTGAGAGCTGCATACTTTGCATTTTCCTTCTACAAATAACCGCTCAAACCCTCCTTTCAAAGAGCCTTTATTAAACCCCCAACTATTTGCTGTCGAGACGTTTAGGATGAAATCATCATGTTAAACAAATAAACGCAGCTCCATACAGATCTCTGCTCTGGGAGCAGAGTAAGAAAATAATTTCTGTCTGCTGTCCACAAAAGCGGCTGGAAAGGCTGAAAGGAAAATATTATTTTTACTTCATTGTGTGAAATATCATTTTGGAGGATCTGACGCGTTGAGTGTTTGAAGAGTTTTTGCTGGCAGGTTCCAAGGGTCTCCTGGGTTGACCCCCTGGGATTGTTTTCTTCATTAATAAAGTTAGCATGATGTGTGTTAAAAGGAACATTCTGTTTACTTTGTAAATAAGGGATGTCAAACAAGAAGCAGAAGTCTTACAGACACTGGGCAATGTGTTCTCCAAGTTGCGGGGGAGGGAGAAGGCCTGGAAAAATTGGGAATGCTCTGGCCACCTTCAGCCAAAGCCCAGGCTTTGTTGGGAAAACAATTCGACCAGTGAATCCAAGTGAGACCGTTTCCTTACTGATACTGGTGGGAAAGTTGTACGCTCAATCTCAAACCAGCAGGAGATGGCCTTGGGAAGGAAACACATTCTAACTCTGGCTCACGGGTATATCGGAGGATGCCGGCCAGTGAAATGTCACATCAAAGCCTTGCAAAAGTCTAAAATCTGCAAGCCTGGCCTGAGACTTTCAGAGAGAAAAAATGCCTGCCTCATCCTGAATTTAAAATAAGTTTGGAGCTCCGCTCTGCTTGAAAGTGCTTTTACACTCAAGCCACAGAGGCAGACACAGAAGCTTCCTTCTCATTCCTGGGATCAGAGCTCAGCTCCAAGGGCTCATATTTACGATTGTGCAGAAAGGAAAGCTTTAACAAGCAGAGAGAAAATAACACTGAACAGGTAAAATACCTGCTGAAAGAGTCCTGCTGCTGCTATTCTCTGGTGCCCACGGTTCTTTAAAAGTTGGTACTACTGAACTTGTTCCTAGACTAGACTTAAAAAAAAAAAAGACCACCATTTGAATTTGAAAGGATTCTTTAAAAAGGGAAAATGTATTCCTTCAAACTGTTGAGGGAAGCACCAGAAAGTAAAAGGAAACAAACAATTAAGCAATAGAACTCAAACTTGTTTATCTAAGTAGGCTGGAAATGAACAAAATGCTCAGCTAGAATGAGACCCATAGCAATTTACCTGGCCTTGCATTTTGTCCATATAAAGACATGTTTATTGTGCATGGAAATACCTACTTCAGAGCCCTTCAGGGTCCCTTGCAAAAGCCTCTTGCCGCCATTTTCAATGTTTAATCACTGGTGTTTTCCATTGACAAGGGTTTTTTTGGCACAGTTCATTTTGAAACCCCAGTATTTGGGAAAGTTTGCTGATATTTTCTTAAATTACATCCTCTTGTGGGTCCATAAAAATCCTGAAGTTATTACAAATAAATAAACGGAGTTTCTCTTCGTGATGTAAACCAGCTTTGAATGAAGTCATTGCATGGAAGTTTGACTTGGATTGCTTCTGAAAAGCTGCTCAGACCCAAGGCAGCGAGATCTGCTTTTCTTCCCAGCACCAGAAAAATTGGCAAGCAGCTGTTCTAAGTCAACCAAGTGCAGAAACCCCCCATTGCTTAATGTCTTGTTTTGATTTCCAGAAGGAAACCAAATATCAAAAAGTCCTTTCCCCTATTCCTCTTTTATCTTTTCTGTTGCACGTTTCAGTCCTGGGCCTTACAGAAGCGTGCCTGTGTGTTTTAACAAGGTCTGTGGAGGTAGAAGAGTTTGTCCATCTTCAAAAGAGTTTTTTCCCCCTATTGCCTTGCATTAAGGAGCTCATCTTGTTCACAATCCTGTGCCTCTCCAACCTAACATTAAGAAAATATTGAGAGCGAAGGGCTTTTCCATACCAGGTTTTTGATCCAGCTGGACTTCTTAACTGCATTGTGTGTGTGTCCCCCCCCCCCCCCCCGTTATATACAGTATAATTTGCTGGTCAATGCTTTCCTGGTTTCCTTGGAGTTTTCCCTCCCTCCCAATAACTTTTGTGGTAGTCTGGGAAAAAAATGTGAAAAACATGCTGGGGGTGGGGAACAGGAGAGCAATGACTGGCAAACAATTCTGTGTGTGGAGGGGGAAAAACTGATACAGTTAAGAAGCTAAGTCAGAGCAAAAACCTGGGGCAGAAAAGCCCTGCAAGTGTTTTTACATGGAAGACTAGAAGTGGTTGCTGTTTCACCCCAAAACAGAGCCCATGTTGTCAAGAATGCTCGTTTGTGGAGGGGCTGAGGCTCAGCGGTATAGCATCTGCTTGGCATTCAGAAGATTCCAGATTCAAACCCCAGCAGTTGCAGTTAAGGATCCAGTCTTGGGGGATGTGAAAGCCCCTCTGCCTGAGTCCCTCAAAAGCCACTTTTATCCTGAGTAGACAATACTGACCTTGATGAACCCAGGCACTGATTCAGTATAATGCAGCTTCATGTCTTCAGTCCCTTCCATTTCCTCCTCCACAAGAACACCAATCAAAAGTCAAAAATATAGCACAATGCTTAAGGATGGTTTCAGCTTTCTGGTTGTAATCTCATCTCAGCCATACACACACTAAGGATCCTCTGAAAAGCCAGAATCTCTCAACATCAGCCCCCAAGCTGCAGTATGTGAATAGGACACTGTCAGGATTGTTGCAAGACTGAAGTATGCAGAGCTCTTCTATATTTACATTATTTTGAGCATCAAGTATTTTTATACTTGATTTTATATTCAGCTGCCTTGAGCCTGCCTCGGCAGGGAGGGTGAGGTATAAATTGAATAAATAAATAAATTAATATTATTATATTTTACTCCATAAACATTTGGACTGTAAGACTTTGACCAATGTTGTGCCAGGGCACTGTTACTCTCAAATGGCAATGAGAACAGAGATAGTGCGGCACTGGAAGGTGACTGATCTCCCAGCCACAAAACAACGGCATCCTAGGGACTGGAGTATTGTATGAATGGAACAGCTTGCACACTGCATAAAGTTATCAAAAGAATTAGTCAAGCTGGAGGCATAGATTACCAAGGAGCATTCCTTTACTTGGTCTATAAATGGTTGCCCAGCAAATATGAGATCTTCCAATTCAAGAGTCCTTCTGGAGGGGCAGAATGTTTAATTTTCTCTACCTGCCTATTACCTTTCTATCCCATTCATCCTCTAAGGAGGACAGGGATGCATCCAAGGTTCTCCTCTCTTCTGTTGTATCCTTACAACAACAATCCTGTGAGGTAAGGTAGGCTGAGAGGGGGAGAACTTACCCTATAAGCTTCCATGGCAGAGCAGGGACTCAGACCTGCATAACGAAGGAACCCTCCTCACTGTACATGTCTGTTTTTCGTACTTGTACTTCTCAGTTCCATGATTCTACAGGTTGAGGGTAACATAACAAAGCAGAAGAAGAACTGGATCAGGGCCATGACCTTAATCCTACTTGTCTCAATTTTTTCTAGGGGGGGGGGGAATTCAAAGAAGCCATTAGCCATACACACAACAGCAACCACTGCCCAAAAGCTTCCAAATGCAAACAAACAACCCCAACAGCACCAATGTCAAACCAGAGAGAAATCCCAGACAGAACCGCGGCCAATATAGCAAGCCAGAGAATTTCAGACAAACCAATGTTGTCGGGGTTTTTTAAAATACCTAAACCCTCATGTATGGTTAACTGAGACTAAAACCTAACCAGAAATTTTCTTCAGAACCTGCTGAAACAATTACATTTTTAAAAAAACCAACAGTAACCCCCCAAAACTCCATGAAATCACTCTCCCAAAAACACAGAAAGATTGTCAGAACAACTATAGGACAACTGTAAAACCGGACCGAGAAGATCAAAAATAAACTTTTTAAAGTACTAAGAACTTGGAATTCCCCAGCACAAATCCTTTTAAAAAAAATTTAGAAACAGAGAAAATGCAAAAGCAGTTAAAAACTCAAGCCAAGAGAACCCAACCCTTTTAAAAACAGCATAAAACAAAACTAAGAAGAATAATATGGGGGGGGGGACCAGAAAGAAGAAAAGGCTCTCCCCTCTCAACTACAACTCACTGGGAAGAAAGAAAGAAAGAAAGAAAGAAAGAAAGAAAGAAAGAAAGAAAGAAAGAAAGAAAGAAAGAGAAAGAAAGAAAGAAAGAAAGAAAGAAAGAAAGAAAGAAAGACTTGACAGTATTTTTTCAAACATTGTCAGAAATTGGAAAAACAGTCCTGAAGATGTCCAGTGGACAGGGACAGAACAAGCAGGCAGGCGGGTGTTGGATTCTCTGGTTTTTGTAGAGCCAGGAATCACTATCGATGTAGCAGAGTGCACAAGGCATTTCCACACAGCAAAGCCTTTGTACTGTGTCTGCTAGTAGACCTACAAAGTTACACAGAGCCAATAGTCAGATTCAAAACTAGTAAGAGTTCTTTATTATATGGAACTCCATTCTAGACAGTATAGATGAGAGACAGAGATAGGATCGAGCCTAACTACAATGGGTGTGGATGCAGGGAAAACATGCCCTGCATCCATTGTTCCAAAGATGGAGAGCGGCGTGCTCCTTCTTTGCATGTGAGAGAGTGTGTGTGAGAGAGACATGTGAAGTCAGAAGGAACAAACCTTGTCCCTGACAATGGCATTCTACTTCGAAGGGACATACTAAGATAACAGGAAGGAAGGGATGCTCTGTGTGTCCTGACCTGTCTATCTACCTAAATCTATGGTGACCTCTTGAAGTCTGAGGCAGGGGACAGTGCTTCAGTCCTTCACTTTTCTTTTCTTTTTTTTGAAACCCTCGAGAGGGTATTTTTATTATTTTTCATAAGACTATTAACTACAACGAAAAATAAAGGAAGGGGGACTACATCTAAGGATAAAGGAAAGATACCCACACTAAAAACTAAAAAAACAACTAAAAACTAAAAAAGATATCCCACACTAAAAGATAACCACACTAAAAATCCAAGAGTAGGAGATCCTTTCCACGTTAATCTAAATGTTAGTAAGACAAGTGTTAGTGATACAATATACTTGTGAAGTTCTTGTTTAACACATCTTCTATATTAGTAAGTTAATCTTTGTGAGAGTACTTCTTGAGCATCTTCTTTACTTCAAAGAGCAATTTACAGAGTCCTTCTGCCCTTACTTTGGTTTTCTGTCCCTAAAGTCATACACAGTTTTCGTTGCTCCCACTCCCACTCCCGCTTCCCCCACAGAGTCCTCATCCGTTCCCGAAGTAGCAGAGCCACTTGACTTGGATTCTTCATCTTTAAGTTCTTCTTCCTTAGGTTTAAATATGGAGTCAATCGTCTCTCTTTTATCATTGACTTTAAAAATTATACCTTCAGGAATCACCCACCTGTACTGAATTCCATTAGTTTGAAGAAATGAGATGAATTCCTTGTAGCCTTTCCTCTTTTGACGGATTTCAAATGGGATATCCTTTAAAGTCTTTATGATTGTATTCCCAATTTTCAGTGGATTTGCCGAAGTTGCCTTTAATACCGCATCTCTGGTCTGTCTTCTTGCGAATCTCACCACAATCTCTCCAGGCAGGTTATTTTTTCTGATATAATTAGAGTATGCCCGATAGGCAGCCTCCATTTACTATTTCATCCGCTGATATACCTGTTACTGGAGCGATGATCTCTCCCAGAGTCTTCTTTAAATCTTCTTTTCAATTTCAGGCACCCCCTGAAATCTGAGAGTCATGTTAGCTTTTTCCATTTGAAGCTTTAACAAATGTGTTTCCTAAAGTTTTTGTGCTGTTTCCACATCCATCACTCTTTTCTTCATCTTCTTATTTGTGATATCCATCTCTGTAATTTTCACAGTTGCATGCTCCACTTTGTTCTCCGTTTCTGCCAGCTGGCGCTGCTGCAGAGCGAAGTTTTGGTTTAGTGTGGCCAATTGCTGGTTAATACCACCGAGTTGCTCCATTACCGGCTTCAGCATATCTGCTAGCAACTTCATGACGTCTGCTCCCTCTTCTGGTCTTGGGCTCTGACTGCCTGGTTTCGGTTTTAACTTTCCTCGGGAAGCCGCCATATTCCACTTTGTTTACACTTCCAAACCGCTATGCCAGGACTCGAAAGACTTGTTGTTTCACTATCGGTACTCAAGTAAGTCTCTCAGAAAAAACTCACTGTTTATTTCCCCCCTTCCCCCTTCACTACATTAGTCCATTCATGCACTTAGGAGGCATCCCTCCTTACGCACCGCTTTTCCCACGGGGGGGGGTTTACTCCGTTTTAGTAAAATAGTTTATTTCAAACTCATGTTCATTGTTGGTCATATCTTGACCCCGCTCTCTTCATACGCTATTCCGCTCGATCTCCTGCGCTTGTCCCGGTTAGATTGGCTTGTACCCTAAGGTCACCCATCGGCTGGACCATCGGGGTGGAGGGAAGCCTCTATTCTCCGTCATCAAGCCGTTGAGGAGGCTAACCCTCCAGAGCCCCCTGGCCTGGAACCCTTCGGACATTGAGGAGAGCGACCGCCATCGCCGATCCACCCACCAGAAGTCTCTCCTTCACTTTTCTAACACAAGACACCAACCAGAACAAGCAGTAGCAGCAGCAAATGTGGCGGCAGCAGCCCTCCAGAAGATCTAGCCATGAAAGGGAGTCCAGCAGCATGCCTTTTATCCTCTTTACCCATGCTCAGAGAGCCATGGAGCGATGAGAGAATCATTACAATTGCGCTGACAGTTTGTTCTCCCCCTGAGGTCTGCTCCCACTGCCTGGGAGAGCTGCCTTCTTCCAGTTTCCCAGGAGACCTGTAAACTTGAAGAGAAACACACAAAAAACAGCCTGGAAGTCCTAAAATGGAGGCCTCAATTATTCCTGGGTATATCTGATTTTTTTTGAGGGGGGGGACCCAATTAATCTGTATTCCAAAAAATCATTTTGGGGGGATACATATTCAGACTACATATATCTGAGTTCACATACCTAGTAATGGTTTCCAGTGTCCTGAACACACACAATCGTAATAAAGCCTTAATGAGGGATCAGGCCAAGCATAGGAAAACCTTCCCTTTTTCTTTCTTTCCCTTCCTTTAGGGGGAAAAAGAGGGCCAACTGAGAACCCTCTCCCACCTTCCCCAAGCCCTACACAACCCACTCCTCTTCGCACAGCAGTGCCAGAAGCCTCCATTTGGACAGCTTGCTCTGGAGCCTCTCTCTTTTTAGTCCCTGACTTCTTTCGGGTAACACCGTCTCTCCCTCTCAACAAGAACCAAAGCTGATTAAATACGACTATGGAACTTGCCCTTTTCTGTACTGTGAAACTGAAAGGCATCTGTACTTTTCTGATCCCCCACTTCCCATCCAAATTCCACTAACATGTTCAGTCTTCGAAAGGTAGAATTGGTGGGATCTTCATTTCTTTACTTGGGCAGCTGCCAGAGATGCCTCAGGGTGGGAAGAGGGCAAAACAGGATTGCAGTATTGGGAATGAGGCTTTTGCAATTCTCTAGCCAAGGGACACATATTATTTAAAATTTTTACACCCCACCATATCTCCAAGGACTCAAAGTGGGTGACAAAACAGCACAAGCTTCATGAACACATTAACATCATAAGCCTCATAAGCATCCAACAGCAAGTCAAATCACACAAGACACACAAATACACACATTTAAAATGCCACCAAATCTATCAAAATAGTTTACCCTCCAACAAATATCCCCTGGAATAAAACAGTATTACAAGCTTTCCTGAATAAACCTAGTGAAGGTGCAAGTGACTGTTACTTGTGATGCAATAGAGAGCTATTATAAAAGTGTGTGCTCTCTTGCTAAGGGCAGTGAAGCATGGCTACAAAAGGCTGATAGCCTGCTTGGAAGGTACATTGTTGTTCATCAGATCTGTGGCATCTTCTGCCTTTTCTCTCCCCCTAGTTTCTTGTCTTTTCCTTAATTCATGTAAATCACTGTTACCAGGCGGATTAATTTGCTGCCATAAGACTTGGTGATGGCCACTGGCATAGATGGCTTCAAGGGGAGATTTTATGCATTCATGGAAAGTAATTTTGCCAATGGCTATTTGCCAGGATATGTACAGGGAATCTCAGTGTTCAGATGCATGCCATAGAGGTGTGTCACACGAAGGTGTGCCACAAAACGTGTAGTGGAGGGCTAGTGGCAGAGGAGATACAAGTTTTGCATGTATCTCAAAGGCATCTGGGTGAGATAGAATGATGGGTTTAGGGGACCTTAAAATCATAGAATCATAGAGTTGGAAGGGACCTCCTGGGTCATCTAGTCTAACCCCTGCATGATGCAGGAAATTCACAACTACCTCCCCCCAAACCTCCAGTGACCCCTGCTCTATGCCCAGAAGGTGTGCCTTCCCTCCAGGATCTCTGGCAAAATTGACCTGGAGAAAATTGCTTTCTGACCCCAAAGTGGTGATCAGTATTTCCCTGGGTGTGTAAGAAAGAGCTGTGAGAACTAAGCACTGATGCAACCCTTCCCGCCCTCCTTCTCATGATATGCCTAAGTTCACAGAATCAGCATTGCTTTCAGATGGCTATCTAGCCTCTGTCTGAAAACCTCCAAAGAAGGACAGTCCACCACCTCCTGAGGAAGCCTGTTCCACTGAGGAAACCGCTCTAACTGTCAGGAAGTTCTTCCTAGCATTTAGCCAAAAACTTCTGATTTAATTTCAACCTGTTGGTTCTGGTCCAACCTTCTGGGGCAACAGAAAACAGCTCTGCACCATCCTCTTATATGACAACCCTTCAAGTACCTGAGGATGGTTATCATATCACCTCTCAGTCGTCTCCTCTAAACTCCTTTTCCCGATCTTCTGTATGAATCTCTGTCCGGATGGCACATGCAGCCACTCGAGTAACCAGTTTAATGCTGGCTGGATTGTGGCAGAGATGTTGTATAGAGGAATAGAATGTTGCATTGTACTGGGGAGATTTGTGTTTAAATCTTTGTTTGGGAAAGGGCCATGGCTCAGTGGTAGAACATCTGTTTGGCATGCAGAATGTCCCAGGTTCAATCCCTGGCATCTCCAGTGAAAAGGATCATTTAGTAAGTAATGTGAAAGATCTCTGCCTGGGATCCTGGAGATCTGCTGCCAGAGTAGATAATTGTGTCCTTGATGGACCCATGTTCTGATTCACTATAAGGCAGCTTTATGTGTCTCTGTGTTCAGCCCTTGTTCAGCTATAGGGATGGACATGAACCCCCCCCCCCCAAAAAAAAGTGGTTCAGTTCAGGGTTTGGGGCGGTTCCTGAACCAAACCCCAAACCAAACCAACTCCCAAAGGTCCTACTAGAACTGAGCCAGTCTGGCAAGTTCAGTTCCCCCTTTCTCTTGGCTGCAGCAAGTTGTTGCAGGTTTAAGTGGCTGGCCCCAAACAGCTGAACTGAACCAGCCACAAGACCGGCAAATGTTTGGGAAAGGCACATTTCCTGAACATTGGTTTGCAAACTCCAAACCGGCCCAGGTTCAGGTTCGGTTCGTGAACCAGTTCATGCCCATCCTGATTCAGCCACATCAGTTTTTTTTATCATCTTCATAGGTATAGGACACACTGAAGTATAAGCCCTCTCACATTGCCTTGATCCCATTGTATAGTCCTACAGCTTTTTCTATGTTGTGATCAGCTTGCTTGGCTGACACTGGAAACTGGTGGCATTGGGCTATTGCCCACCTATCAGGAGCCAGAACGGTTAATTCTCAACCAGTGTTTGACCTAACCAGGTCTGAGATGATATGTGACCTTCCCAACCTTGCACTAAGTAAGAGTGCTACCTAAAGCAGGGGACTCCTTGAGATATTCCCTTATCTTAAAAGCCCCATAAGTATGTCCCACATCCAAATAGCTATAGGGCTTCCTAGGCTGAGGCCCCACTATAATTGGAGCCAATTTGTATTGTGCTACTACTGTGGAGCCAGTTACACTATCTATATTCTTTTGCTGTCAAAGTGTGTACCAGTCTTATCAGTTGCTGTGCAAACAACAGAGAGTGGGTAGAACAGAGTGCCGGGATGGATGTTCCAGTGCAACATGACAACTTGTGACATTTGGGCACTCTCAGGGCAGTTCGTAGCACTTGCAATGGACATCATGGCCAGATGCAGCAAGTCAGAGAGGCATGCAGAACTACTGTATGTCATGGGGGGGGGTGGAACTAGAAATCACCCACCCTAAAGGCTTTTTTGCATTCACTGAACACAAACCTATGCACAGACTTGACCTACTTGCCCAACAAGATGCCACTGGAGCTCCAAGGCTGCAACTTACCCTTCAGCGTCATCTTAGCTACACTTATGCTTAAAACATCTGTTTTCTTAACAACCATGCAGGGTAGATTGTCAATATTGTTACTGCATGAAGTCTTCACAATACATAACAATGTTGTAGCTTTTCATCCTTCCAGTTCTCTGCTTCTTTGATTCAATGGAGGTCACACCTCGTAGAACTATCCTGACAGACCTTGGGATTCAGATCTTTTGTTTTCAGGCATGCAATCATCCCCATGCGTATTGTAGCTGATCATTCTATAACTAGCCATTTCTGCAGAGCTTGATCTGTTGTGATTTAAAACAGGGTTAAAGTGGTTGAAGAACCCAAGTCGTTTTCATGGAAGTTATGGCAAACTTTAGCTCAGTCAAGGCTTGGGGCAATTCATGGGGAAAGAACGCTGTAGCTCGTCATTTCCTTCCCCAAAAGTCAAACGGCTGGGCTCATTTCCTATGAGACATCTTCCTGATAAATTGTTTTGCGGTGCTGTTGGGGCAAGGAAGGAGCAAGCCTGAGCAAAAGCATACTCTGCCCAGGGAAATGCTGTTCTGATGAAATTATAAATAAGCCATCAGACACAAGTCTGCTCAAATGAGTTGTCAGTAGAGAGGTGTCAGAGCCGTGTTTCAGCTCAAACTTCAAAGCAGCAAGCCTAAGAGCTCTCCTCCCCTCTTCAGTCACAGATCTGCTCTTGATACCTACCAAGGGAATGTTAATTTACGCGCTCTCTCTGTGTGTATATGCAGGAAACCAGGGGCTGTGATTGCTTTAAATAAAGCAGGCCACTTGTGAGGCAGTTGCAATGCGTAGCCACACACATGTTCACGCCACAATCAGTTCTGCAATGGAACGGATGAGCAGCTTGTTAGCAGCCTCCTCTTGCTTCCTTTGCAGAGGCTGCTGGGAGTCTCGGAGCAGTGACGGCCGGGAATGAGCATGCCAAGTTTCCCCCCCTCCAAGTAAGAGGAAGAACTATGTGGCTCCTTAATAGACGTGTGCAGTTTTTCATTATTAATTACAACATTTTTAAAAATGGGGTGGTTTGTAATTATCGTAATTAATATGAAAATGAAACAAATTCCCCATACAAACACCATATAACTGTTTTTAAAACACGGGTTTCCTTTTGTTCTGGTTTCTTTTGTTATTGCAGTCTCTGCCTTTATTGGTTTCACTTCTACTAGTCAGACGACGTTTTCCTAATATGGGCACAGGGTTCCTGAAGGGGGAGGTGGGAGACAGGCTTTGGATTTTCTTGGGGACTGCAAGCTATAGCCACTGCGTGAGTCACTGGGTGAGACATTCCAGTCCTGCAGGATACGGGGCGAGCCTTTGCCTTCCTCTCTCCCCAATGCCTGCCCTGCAGCCAGCACTCCCTGTTTGCCTGCTGCTCTCCAAACCTTATCCTCCATCCAAGCAAACTTACTTTCAGGTCCCCCTGCTGCTGTCTGCCTGCTTGCATTTTTTTAAAAAAGAAATGTAATAATTTAATGTTGAGAAGGAAATGAACACTGGGTAGCTTGGGAGGGGGGAAGAATATCTTCCACTCTAGGTAGTCTAACCACAAAAAGTTGGGCACAAGAGCCTGCTCCATCCAGCTGGATCATGAAGAGCCATGATTGTGCTCATAGGAGTTATTGTAGACCTTCCTTTTCCCTTCCTTCTCATGCAGACTTTTTAGCAGAAGGAGAATTAACAGGTTCCCCAATATATTCTTCCCATGGAAGGAACTTATGGTCACAGTTTCTCTAGGAACTTTCCTACAGACTGAAAAGATGACCTTCTCATCAGCCAACTGTCTCCATCACAATCCAAGAACCAAACTGTGAGTTGTGCTGGAATTCCATGACTGGAATGCCTGATGTGTTAAATGGCCCTAAAATACTACCAAGGGGGTAGGGTGGAGGTGGATTGATGTGGATCAAGGCCACAGTGCTGTGTGATTTCCCTGACTGAAAATAACCTGGCCAGGCTTTTTAAACCTTGATAAGGAAAGAGACAGGCACAATATTGTTCCTTCCCCCACCCAGCCCCAACTAGGCCCGGGAGAGGCTATTTCTGATCAGGAATATGGGCCTTGGCTGGTGCCATGTCTTTCATCCTTACCTGTCAAGAATTCCAGTCTCAGAATTCTAGCATGACATGTAGTGTGGTCATCAGAGACAGGTTCTTAGGAGCTAGGTTCAGAGCCTGGGAAATGCACCCCCATCAATCCCCACTTTCTAGTCCTGAACCAGACCAGCCAGTTTAAAGACTTTACTGTAAGCCTCAAATAACAAGCGAAAGCAGCATTTATGCACATGTCAAGAAACTCATCACGGCTCTCCAGAACCTCCTGGCTAAGTGATTTTAGAGCAATTTCTCCAATTACCCCTCTTTCAACTCATGTGGACCACCATGAGCAGATACTCAGCAATCACTCTTCCTAACCACTCCAGCAAGGGCTTGGCATGCTCCTTCCTCGGCACAGAAGAAAAAGAAACACAGCGATGCCTGTAATTTCATACTTCATTTACTGGGTTACTTTTCTGGAGGCTTGCTAAGCAGGCGCTGCTGTGTCGGGTGGTGATTACCATTTTTCCTCTGCCCTGTTAGGGTACTTGACATTTCCATTCCTCAGTGACTTCAGCGAAAAACAAATCAGTCTACCTGCCATCCACATCTGACCACCAGATGGTCTTGTGTGTCTAAGGAGGACCAATTGCAGAGTGCATTCAAATGACCTCACACATATATCTTCAAACATTGCTCTCTGACCACAAAAATGTATGGAAAATGCAACATCTGTACATGTCTGCCTCTTAAATCCCTGTTGTTTTACAAAATATATTGCTTGTCACCCTAATGTCCTGAGCCCCTTAATGGGGAAAATGTGGATCATCGCTTCTGGGGATCGTCTGTTGTAAGAAATCTTTTAAATTTCTTACATCCCACGATTGCTGCTTTCTATTCCCTGCTGCTGATCAAGACTGAAGGCATTTAATGGATATGACTGATCCATTAATTACAGCTTTGAAATGCAGATTTTTAAAGTCACGTCTGAATTGGAATTGTCCCTTCTGTTGGGTAATGATGGCATTTGTGGTAAACCATCTGACTGTATCTCTCGATTTGAACAATGTGTTTGAGATAAGTATTTTTCAAACAATAAATTATTTATCTAGGCCATTTAGACAAAATAAATGTTTATCTGATACAACAACCAAGATGATCCTCACATGGAAGCAATAGGCTTCGATGTGCAAATGTCTTTTTCTAGATTCAGTTCTACATATGGGGATAGATAGGGGAAATCCCACCTCTGGTCTTTAGGAAGAGGGGCTGGCATGGATCTTGTAAGGATCAACTGTGGTGGGGGACTCAGTCCAGCACCATGAGAAAAGACAGAGTGATCCATAGGTTGCTAATGGAAAAATTCATGTAAAGTCATACTCCCAGCCCATCAAGACTTGGAATTTTGGAACCTGGACCCAAGGAACATGGGCTCAAATATTGGGACCAGTCTCTTTTTCTCCATTTAGCCTCCCTCAAAGGGTAGTTGCAAGGAAGTAATTTAAGCTATCCTGAGTTCCTTAAAGCAAATCTGGATGATAAATAAAAACCCTGTATCTTTGTTAAGAACCCTGTGATTGAATTCAATGACGTTCACTACACGCTTGTGTAATAATCCAACAATAGAAGGCAAAAACAAGTGTAGTAAACAGACTCGCTACTCACAAATTGCCAAAATGTTAAAGAACATGTAATAGAAAGTAGCAAACACAAAGTAGCCACCATAAGAAAATTACAAAATGGAAACAATGAAGAACTTGTGTAATAATACACTACAATAGAAAAATGCACAGAATAATGGAGAACTAATAAAATAATGCGACGTTGTGTCCGGATGTTTGATGACAACATTTCAAAGTTCATCCTTCATCAGGGTGTTCCCTTTTAAGTTCCTGTGGTTTCCATACTTTTACTCACATGCACAGGGAACAATAACAATTCAATACAAGAACGGACACAAATCTCCAATGTGTAATCAGCTTCAACAGCTTCAGACTTCCAGCGGGACTGACAGCTCCACAATGGTTTCTGTCCATAAGCATCTGAAGAAGTGAGCTCTGAGTGATGAAAGCTCATGCTGGGATACATTTTTTTTAAGTCTTTAAGGTGTCACTGGACCCCCTCCTTTGTTTTAGACAGGTATCTGCTAGAGATACCTGACACGTAGCGTATCTTTTTTCAGTGTCAGATGTAAATGTTATAGGGTCGGGTGCAAGAGGCAGATTTGCAGCCCCATCCAAAGACTCCAGGGCCAGCACATCACTGACAAGGGAGTGGCAACAGTACCATGAATCAGTATCCTAGGCCTGTTCTGCAGAGGAGGTCCCTCATGGCTAGATAACAGAGGATACAGCAATTGCATAACAGTGTCCAGAGCAATCCTATCCCAACTAGTCATGGTACATTGACAGGCAGCCATCTTTCCCCACCATGTAAGCTCACCACTGCCCACGCACAGACCACACCAATGGAGGAAAAAAGGAAACACAGCCTGCCCCTCCCACAGTGAGAAGGACTGTGACGTGACCAGTATGAAAGACTGGGATTAACAGCGGCCAAGGAAGTAGATCTGAGTTCTGCAGCCATGTTCCCTTTTGCTAGGTGCACACTCAGGGAAGGAAACCTAGCCAGGCCAGTCCCATACACGCACACACACCCCGTCTCTGCAGCCCATTCGGCAGAGGCACTCCTGGCAGGATGGTAGAGACCTTGGCCTGAACAAGGGCGCAGCTCTTGGGGCAGGAGGGAGCTACCAGGCAAGGGGAATGCAGAGACTAGGGCAGCCAGAAGAGATCACAGTGCTGCACATTAAAAGGAAGTGTCCCTGTCAATGCCACAACAGCTCATTGGGGGAAGGCATCTATGTGGCAAACAGGAGCCATGGGTTTGGATGCCACTAAGAGGAATGGTGGCAAGGTGGCAGAGTCTACTGTTTGCCCAGCAACAGACCAAGTAGCAGAGAACAGGCTGGACGTCTCATAAACACGGGAGCAGCCATCTAAGCACACACTCCCAAGTGGACATACAGACACACCAGCCACAGAAACCTGGGCAGAAAGGATGCCAGAGAAAGACACAGTACAGTGGGGATACACTGTCTTACTCTCTCAAAGTTACAGAAAAATTAAAACACAACCAAATGTGAGAGAACATAGTGTCCTCTTGGTTTTGTAATTACTGGAGTGAATTCTTGTAGCTTTCGCTCTCTCTTTCTGCTCTTTATAGAACATTATTCTTTGAGGCTGTAAAGGAACCGTAAGCAAAGAAACCTGTCCTATCAATTAACTGTAATAATTTTTGCTTTCATTTGGTGTGTAAGAATATGTACATTTATAAAGTGTATACATGGAAGGTTAAAGAGTATCATCCACAGCAATCTCGTTGCCTTCCTTGTATAAATTGTTAAAGAGCCAATAGTATAATTTATCTCTTCAAGGTGAACTTCAGGATTTGAACTGCTGTGCCTATGAGGCAATCTTCTATTTTGACCCCAGAGCCTGTAATCTGTCTTCTAAGAAATTCATTATCATTTCTACTTCCAAGAAAACAACCCCCGGTTTGTTTATTTATTTAAAACATTTCTATGCTGTCTTTCCACCCAGTTCAGGGTCCACAAGGCGGGTTTACTTATTTGTTCTTCCTGCGCCTTTCAGGGTTTTTGATTACAGCCATGAAATAACATTTGATGGCTCTCCAAACAGGCTCTCGCTCACTCCCAAAGTCCAGATGCCATTCCGTTCTGTGTGCTGATGCACAGTTAGCTCCTTCCAAAGCCTTCCTCACACAACAATGTCAATAGCAGCCATCAGGGAGAAAGGAAAACACTGGAGAAATTCCCTTAATATATCCTAGTCGACGAGGTCACGACAGGACCACGTGCATAAATAGTAGAGGTATTATTTTCAGATGTGGCTGTCCTGCAAGGGAACGGACTAGCCAAGGAAAGAGCTTCCCTCCCTGATTTCTCCTCACCCTCACATCTTCTGAGCAAACAGCAAGAGAGCTGAGAGGGATTTACACTGGAATGTCATCCTATCTGGCCCAGTTCAGGGGAAAATATGGTCACGGCAGTTGTAATCATGGACAAAAACATATTATGTACAAGCTAATCCTACTATTACCGGCACAGGAACACTCCCATTTTCTCACAGTTATCTACATATCAAGATATCTGGCTTCAGATTAAGTCATTCAGAATGCATATATCTGGGAATGCATTATGTGAAATGGGTTATGTCTGATGGGAGAAGAGGCAATCCACAGTGAAATAGGAATAAATGGGTAAGTGTAATGTAGGAGAGCGACACTGCTGTTTTCAACAGGAGTATCTTGCTCAGTTGAGAGTGGCAAGAAAAAGGGATGCATGGGAGGGAATCTTGAGTAGCTGCTTTTGGTTTTTAACATGAGGATTTATAAAATCACATCAAACTCTTATGGGTTTTCAGCTCAGTGGTTCCAAGCATTTTTATACACTTGTTTATTCCTATGCTTTCATGGGGCTAGTTTTATATTCCACTGTATGCAAAGTACCAATACATGGGGTTATGCTATTGGATGAGAACTTTAAATAAAAAAGCATTCTTCACCACTGGCAATCACAATACTGTTTAGAATAAAGGAAGACCAAAAAGGCCGGGGTGAAAGTCTACCCTTTTTACCCCATTTTAATCACCCTGATCTTCAATACAAAGGTGGTAGTTTAAAATACAGCCATAATTTTCTTCAAGTGATTTCAAGTATGGTCTTCCAGCTTTAGCCCTTCAGGAAGGGACCCACTGGTTGCTAAGAGCAATTACAGTTAATTAAGGGCCATTTCAAAGTACTTCTCTGGGGCTGCCAGGTAGAGGAGCTGTGACTTTAGCAGCTGTGTGACAGGTGGAAAAACCAACAAAGAAAGCATTTTCCTAGCATGGAGATACAGCAATAAGGAAAGGTGAGTCTCTTGACTTCAGGCTGTCCTGTTGCTCAAAGGGCACAGAGCTTTCTGTCCATTCAAAATCCCTGTCAAAGAGAATAACCTCCTAAGACCCAGAAACTATAGTGGTGGAAAGTGCCATCATGTTGTGCCTGACTTATGGCAACACCATGGGGTTTTCAAGGCATTCAGGGGTGGTTTGTCATTGCCTGCCTCTGTGTAGAGACCCAGGACTTCCTCAGTGTTCTCCCATCCAAGAACTGACCTTGCTTAGCTTTTGAGAGCTGGCAAAATCAGGCTGACCTGGCCATTTAAGTCAGAGCACCCCAGGAGTTGATAGCACGACTTTGATTGTTCCGATGACTGAAGGCGGGATTCTTTTTTTTGTAAAGATTTTATTAGCTCCCCTAAAAAGGGGAGGTATTTCGCTTAAAAGAAAAAAATGGGAAGGGTAGACAGCGGGAGAGAGAAAAAGCTGAGTGATATATAAACTGGTAAATTAAACTGTTAGTAATGTCCAATTAATCTTCTTGGGCTTCTTCTGTGTGTTGTCAAACTTCTTTTCTTAGTTCAGTCACATATAATTCTCTGTTAGTATATTAGTAATGTTCCCTTGAATTTCTGTTAATGTTCCCTTGAGTTCCCTTGAGTTTCTGTTAATAAAAAAAGAAAAATCTCTTCTGGACACAGTCAGAACCGCTTCTTTGCGTGCTGGGCACTTTTACTATCGCTGACGTGTAGGGGCTTCCTCTGTTGTCTTCTACTTCCGGCTTGTTAAATCCTCCTTCGGGTTGCTGTTAACTCACTCAGTTCATGCACTATAAATCCTCTTCCTTTCATGCCTTGGAGGTCCCCAACTTTGAGAATGGTATTAATTTCATTTCGCTTTTATTTCCGCTCCCAAACTCTCTATTGGGTCCTCCTCGAAACTGGACGTATATAAGCGCTTGCCAGGCACTCCTCGCTGTCACAGTTCAAACTTTTCCATTTTACAAAACTCCCATCGGATTCACAACCATAAACAGTCCAAAACACTAAACAGCCGGCTCTCACACACAAGCAAACGCCCAGACGGAAGTCCCTCCCTTCCGCTCGTTTTTGCCCAGCTCCGACATCTTTTCTTTTTTGTTTACTTTTAGAAAGTTCTTAAATTGTGCTCCAGAGAGACAAAACTTTCTCTCGCTTTATTTCAAATACATCAAGGGAAAACATCACTGTTCGCTCAGTCCATTCCCCCCCTCCTTTTCTTTTTCGCTTATGCAGTTAGAGGGTTAACCTCCTCGCCTTTTTCGCTGGGTGGGGGGGAAGCGGTTTTAGATCTTTTTCTTTGCATTTTGACAACTCACAGTTAGGCCGATCTTTTCTTTTTCAACTTTTTCGGATGATCGCTTTATCACTCGGTGACGTCTGGTGGCTCCGCTAAACCCCGTAGAACGGGATCGCTCACGCAGCAAGGTCCAAAGGGGCAGGGCATGGTGGGCGCCTCGTCTCCAACCTCTCGGCTGAGAACGAGACTCCCCCCTCGAGCGCCCTAAAGCGCCCCGGATCCGAGCTCCTCACATCCTGAGGGGCTCGTTCGGGTCTCCGCTCGCGCGGATTCCCTCCTCCACCGCGGGCGGGCGAGACGCCCCTCGGGAGCGACCCAAGGATGCGTCTGCACTGAAGGCGGGATTCTTGATGTGCTCCAGCCTTCCTCAGCTCTGCATGAGTCTGCCATGATTCTGTCACAGGAAGCCACACCCTGCAGGCCCCCTTCCCTTGCCACTAGCTGAAGCAGCAGCACAGTGGGGGCCCTTGCTCTCTTGTTGGTGGCCCGCCAGCAGTGGCGGGTCTCTCTAGAACCAGAGTGCCCAAGATGGCAGTGAGGCTGTTGCTGCGGCAACCACTCGGTATTACACCTGCTCCTCCAAGCGTCTCTATTATCCCACTGATGCTCTAGTCACACTGGAGGTGCTGCTGTAATCTCCTTCCCAGGAGTGGAAATAACAGAATTTTAGTGTGGAGGGATCGCAAGATGATATTTAGTCTCCTTCAGCAATGGTTCATCTGCCACTGGGTACTGATTCACCATGTTCCTCCTCCCTCCTCACCAGCTCCAATGTACCTGGTCTGGCAGAGAAACAATGGCCACTGCCGTGCTCCTCTTTGCTGGACCCACCATACTCAGGTTGAAAGAGGGCCCTCTCACACTCTTTTACCAGTTCCATCATGGCTGGGCCAGCAGGACAACACTGGGGGCTGCCTTGTTGCAGCTGCGGCTCCTCTTCGGGATTTGGTGGTGACTGGAGGCGGAGGGAAGCAGCACAACTGAAACCCCACTTCACAACCACTGGTTTAGGCTTGTTGGCTTCAGACATGCTGCCTTCCTGCTTCCAGCAGCTGGTATCATCCTGAGGCAGCACCCCAGGGAATGAAGGCTGGCGGGGGACCTCTGGCACATATGGCTGTAATGTATTCAGCCTGACATGCCCAGACTTGCCCAGGCTGGCCAGGCACAACTCTTCAATAGCTTCATGTCCAAAGACAATGGGTCCGTAGGATCCTAGCCGGCCCAATCAAAGGGCCAGCTTCTCAGCCGGGAGACCAATGGTCGCCCGGTTACTGTAAATAGCCTATCGGGAGTAGGGGGTGTGTTTAGGTGTACTTGGTGGCGGGTTTTCTGAACCTATATAACCAGCCTGCGAGCTGGTCCCTTCGTCTTTGTCCTGAACTAAATAAAGGTATGCTTAGCTGAAATCACTCTCCGTCTGCATACTTTTCACTGGCGACGAAGGTGGGATTCACGACCCCATGAACAAAGACCCGGACGCCAACGCGAGCACCGCACCGAGCCCCGACGCCGAGACCTCCGGGAACCGCGCCGCTTCGCACCCCAGCTCTCCGGCACCCGCTCATCGCCCCGCTCCCGGCTCCGCTCCGCACCCTGCTGACCCCGAGAGCAGCAGCGCCCTCCACAACGCTCCCGACGCCCTCGCCGTTCCAGAGGCCACCCCACCACGTGGCTGCAACACAATGGCGACCGCGACCGCAACTGAAAGCCTGCCCGCTTTCGATCTCTCCCAGCCCTCGCTGTGGGACACCTGGCTGGACACGCTGGAGAGCCGCTTCACCATCCACAAGGTGGTGGACGACGCGATGAAGAAGGCTTACCTGCTGAGCCACTGCGGAATCCAGACCCATCGGCTCCTCAAGGACTTAATCTCGCCCAAACTAACGAAGGACGAGTCATACAGCTCCTTAGTCCAGGCCCTGACCGACCATCTGGCTCCCAAACCCACGAAGTACGTGGAGCGGTTGGACTTCTTCGCAAGAGTTCAGGCCTCCGGCGAAACCACCTCCGATTTTCTGGCGGCGCTGCGGAGCCTGGCGACCCGGTGCTCCTTCCCCAGCCTCGACGATACCCTCCTGAACCAGTTCCTCGTCGGACTCCGGGAGCCGAAGCTGCAGAGGAAACTGGTGAGCCAGAACGATCTGAGCCTGGACAAGGCCATCCGGGAGGCCTCAGCATACGAACAAGCGCGACAAGACCGCCGCGCCAAGGCGGTCCACCGTACCCAAGTGAGCAGCGGCTCCGACGTCTCGGACCAAGAGGAAGTCCTACAACTCCGACAGCGGACTCAGCAGCGATCAAAACACGTATCCTCCAGGACCTCCAAGGCCCCGTCTCCAAGTCAGTGCGCCAGCTGCGGGGAGGATCACGAACGCAGGTCGTGCCGTTTCCGGAATGCGGTCTGCCGTTCCTGCAACAAGGCAGGACACATCGCCAAGGTCTGCCGGTCCAAGGGACAACGACCGAGATCGGCCACCCACCAGACCACCGCGGAACTGCCCCTGGAGCTCCACACCGTGTCGTCCCACTTTCCACAGCACCAGGTCTGTAACCTGCCCCCCGACGGCCCAAATAAAATGCATGTGACGGTCCTCATAGAGGGAGCCCCCTGCACCATGGAGATCGACACCGGGTCGACCTACTCCATAATATCCGCGGACACGCTCCGTGCACTGTGTCCTCGGGGGGGGCCACCACTACAGAAGTCACGGGGTTTCCGGTTACGGGACTTTAACAAAAACCCCGTGGCGGTGGTGGGCTGGGGCAAGTTCCGGGTCCAGTTTCAGGGTTTCAAGGGCCAACTGGACCTACTGGTTGTGGACCGGCCCCTCTCCAGCTTGTTGGGACTGGCCTGGTTCAAGGCCCTGGGGCTCTCCGTTACGGGCATCAACCAGGTTGGAGCGCAGGATTTCGGGGCGGTGTGCGCAGAATTTCCCCGCATCTTCGATGGGACCCTGGGGCGGTACACGGGCCCTGCCATTTCCCTGGACCTAGACCCCGCGATACGCCCCATCCGCATCAGGGCCCGGCTGCCCCCGATCTCCATGAGGCCGAAGGTGGAGGCCGAGCTCGATCGCCTAGTTGAGCAAGGCGTGCTAGAACCGGTGGCGTCGGCCCGGTGGGAGACCCCCATTGTCACACCACTCAAGCCGAACGGGGACGTCCGCATCTGCGCGGACTATAAATGCACCATAAACAAAGCCCTGCAGCCCCACGCGTACCCGGTGCCGGTAGTAAGCCAAGTGCTGGCAGCCCTGGCAGGGGCTCGGGTGTTCGGCAAACTGGACTTGGCCCAGGCGTACCAGCAGCTACCGGTGGACGCCGCCACGGCCGAGGCACAGACCATTGCGACCCACAAAGGGGCCTTCAAGGTGCACCGCCTCCAGTTCGGGGTCTCAGTCGCGCCGGGGATCTTTCAATCTTTTATGGATTCCCTCCTTAAAGGCATCCCCGGAGTTCAGCCGTTTCTAGACGACGTGCTGATCGCCGCGCCAGACCCCTCGTCCTTCGCAGACCGTCTGAGGGCCGTTTTACAACGCTTCGACGCGGCGGGCCTCAAGGTGAAACGGGAGAAGTGCCTACTGGGGGTGCCGCGGGTGGAGTTTCTGGGCTTCGCGGTGGACGCCGCCGGCCTGCACCCCTCCCAGGACAAGGTAGAAGCCATCACACACGCCCCGGCCCCGAAGTCCAAAACGGAGCTACAGGCGTTCCTAGGCCTGGTGAACTTCTACCACTCCTTTTTGCCCCTGAAGGCGGCCGTCGCGGAGCCGCTCCACCGCCTCCTCGACAAGTCGGCGCAATGGGCCTGGGGGCCACCACACGACGCAGCTTTCCAAACAATAAAGGACCTCCTGGTCTCTAATGCGGTCCTCGCCCATTTTGACGAGGCCCTTCCCGTGGTACTGGCGTGCGACGCTTCCCCCTATGGGGTCGGGGCGGTCCTGGGGCACAGACTACCGGATGGTCGCGAGGTCCCGGTGGCCTACTACTCGCGGACACTGTCGTCGGCCGAGCGCAACTACGCGCAGATCGACAAGGAGGCGTTGGCAATCGTGGCAGGGGTGAAAAAATTTCACCACTACTTGTACGGCCCCTGCTGGGCCTCCTCGCACCCGACCGGCAGACACCGCAGATAACCTCGCCCAGGGTGCTACGCTGGTCCATCTTCCTGGCGGGGTATGCGTACGACCTCGTCCATCGGCCCGGAAAGGCGATGGGCCACGCCGACGCACTGAGCCGCCTGCCCCT
>NW_015167541.1:482489-488142 GCF_001447785.1 Gekko japonicus | reverse complement strand
CGCCTGGCCTCCCGACTGGATCGGTTACACCCAGATCGGGCAACCCCGGAGGCCCCGGGCACCGAGACGTACGAGCCGGCCAGAGGGTTCTTTCCAGAGGACCCGGTGTACGCCCGAAACTACGGCCGGGGGCCTCAATGGATCCCAGCCCGAGTCATACGGGTCAAGGGCCCCCGTTCATACGAGGTCTCCAGCGAGGACGGCCAGATCCTCCACCGGCACATAGATCAGCTGCGCCGTCGCACGCTACAGCTGGACCCTGAGGATCCGGACGAGGACCCAGAGCCTGCCACATCGGCCCCACTCCCGGCACCGGATCCACAGCCGCCTCTCCGTGAGGAAACCGAGGCGCCTCCCACCGTGGTGCCAGACTGTCCTGCCTCCTCGGCGCCCTCGTCGGTCCCAGGCCCCTCGGCTCCCAGGGCCCCCGAGACCGAACCCATCGCTACCCCGGAGCCCCGACGCTCGACGCGCCCCAAGAAGCCACCCGCCTACTTGAAGGACTTCGTCTGTGGGTGCCTTCTGAACCAAGGGGGGAGGGGTGTAATGTATTCAGCCTGACATGCCCGGACTTGCCCGGGCTGGCCAGGCACAACTCTTCAATAGCTTCATGTCCAAAGACAATGGGTCCGTAGGATCCTAGCCGGCCCAATCAAAGGGCCAGCTTCTCAGCCGGGAGACCAATGGTCGCCCGGTTACTGTAAATAGCCTATCGGGAGTAGGGGGTGTGTTTAGGTGTACTTGGTGGCGGGTTTTCTGAACCTATATAACCAGCCTGCGAGCTGGTCCCTTCGTCTTTGTCCTGAACTAAATAAAGGTATGCTTAGCTGAAATCACTCTCCGTCTGCATACTTTTCAATGGCTCTGCAAGGCAGCACCCATCAGGATTTTCCCCAGTAAAATAAATGGCCAATTCGGCCCTGATCCTCTGACCTCCCATCATGAAGGTCCTCCCTGTGGACATAAATGTGAGGCTTCCTGGTGTCTTCTGAACCACCTCCTACTCCAATGAAGTGGAGGAAAGTCAATGCTGGCTGTTTGCTTTGGCACAGAGATACTTTGGAGACAAAGAAAGTTGGCACCAGCAATGCAGGCCTCGGTTGGGGCTGGAGCTCACCAGAACGATGCTCCGGAAGAGAGGAGGTGAGGGGGTGGGGACATGTAGCAAGCCCCGCCCCCTGCTCCCAGCAGCCCTCCCCTCAGTCCGGCCGAGAGGAGAGAGAAGGAAGGAAGGTAAGTTCTGCATCTCCCCGGCCTTCTCCAGCCCCCTCCCTGCAGGCCAGGGCTACCGCACGGGGCCCTACACAGCCTTCTGCGGCCTTTCCCACCCCCTCCCTGCAGGCCCGCGCTGCCGCACGGGGCCCTGCACAACCCTTTCCGGCCTTCCCCACCCCCTCCCTGCAGGCCCGCGCTACTGCGCAGGGGCCTTCACAACCCTCCCTGGCTTTCCCCAGCCCCCTCCCTGCAGGCCAGCGCTACCATGCAGGGTCCTACAGAGCCCTCCCTGGCCTTCCCCAGCCCCTCCCTGCAGGCCTGCGCTACCGCATGGGGCCCAACAGAGCCCTCCCCAGCCTCCCTCAGCCCCCTCCCTGCAGACCTACGCTACTGCGCAGGGCCCTCCCCGGCCTTCCCCTCCCTGCAGGTGTGCGCTACTGCTACAGAGCCCTCCCCGGCCTTTCCCACCCCCTCCCCGCAGGCTCGTGCTGCTGCACGGGACCCTGCACAGCCCTCCCCAGCCTTCCCCACCCCCTCCCTGCAGGCCCATGCTACCGCACGGGGGCCTTCAGAACCCTCCCCGGACTTCCCCAGCCCCCTCCCTGCAGGTCAGCGCTACTGTGCGGGGCCCTACAGATATCTCCCCGGCCTTCCCCACCATCTCTCAGGTGCAAGCTGTTCCTCCTCTATGAGGGAGAATCTGCATCCCCCCCCCCCATGTCTACCAATCCAAAGCAGTTCAGTGGCATCTTTAAGACCAGGTTTTTATTCAGGTGCAAGCTGTCCCTCCTCTGTGAGGACAGATCTGCACGTCCCCCCCCCCAATAGCTACCAATCCAAAACAGTCCAGTGGAGCCTGAGCGGTGGGTGTTGCCTTCTGACACACTTCCGGTGATGTCAAGGAGTGTGGCCTTCTGACACTACCGGTGATGTCAGGGGGTGCGGCCTTCTGATACACTTCTGGTGATGTCAGGGGGTGTGGCATACGCTAATGAGTTATGCTAATGAGCTCCTGCACCTCTTTTTCTATGAAAAGACCCCTGCAGCAATGTATTGGTGGGCATCATGGTGCCAACAGGCACCATGCACCACATCAGGGATTATTGTACTAGTAGTTCTCCAAGCACAAGAATGGGTCTTACTCAGCCCCAGCGAGCACACTGTCTCTCCTGGAGGACTAGGTAGCTCAGAAATATCTGCTTGTGCTGTTCTCCCAACACAATATTAAGCACCTGGCAGCCCACAATGAACAGGTGGGCTATACTTTCCTTGGTGGGTCCCCAATCCACTCTGGATGGCAGAAGGAAAGAATTGCTGGCTTTTGCAGCACAATCTTCCTCTCCCTTCCATTCTTCTGTGGTGGAAAGTGGAATGCACATTTGCACGATTCTCAAACAGATTTGATGTCTAGCTGTATTAACTCTGAAGCCAGACAGAATTCCATGTGACCAACGTGATTGTCACCAAGTTCAATTTTTTGACAGCCTAAGGATTTAACAATTTATTCTCAAAACCAAACAAATGCAATCAACCCAATGTCCAGAACTGAATTTTGGATGACTCTGTTGAATCTGATGTTTCCAGCGCGTTGAGCTTGAGTTTACACCATCTCAACAAGTGCTCCATCCCCTCTCCTCACCTCATGCATGGATGGTGATTTCCCATCATGGAAAAACAGTTTGTCAGACATAAACGGAGGATGATATAATTGAGGCTGCTTTTTAAAAAAGGATTCATCTGACATAATATTGCTAGTAACCTGACAGCTTTATGGAAAGTCTTCCCCCGAAATCTCAAAGCTGGTTGCACTGTTGAGGACAACCAGAGGTTACAAAGGAAGGTTAGGGCTCTCTAGGACTCCTCAGCTCACTCTTTTAGGAGCTTTATCCATATTTAGCTTGACCTCTGACATGACCCAGCCTTAAACAATAGCTTTCTGGGTATGCTACATGACCAAATCTTGCCAGTCGCTGCCAAATTAATGAGCCCATGTCATTTTTAGTTTACAGTTCAGCCATAAAGCAGTCAAGTGGAAAATGAAGCAGGGACCGTTAAGGAGCCTCATACACATTTTCAAAGAGTATCGCCCCTAATTCCTCAATCCCCCTTTTAGAAGTTTCTAATCATCACTCTCCCCATTTCTTCACCCACAGAGGAGAAAAGGGAGTGACTGGGAAAAGCATGGGCTAACGAATATTGTGGGATCTATTGGAGATAATCCAAGGGAGCAAAAATGTTCCATGTGCCCACAGGGAAAACATGGAGCTGTGTTCAAAAAAATGGTTTGTCTTAATCATAAACTGTATTGGTTTCATCAAAATATTGGTGGCAATGGACTACAGACATACTGAACAATGTACAGAAAGAAAAGGACAAGTCCTGTGACATAATTGTGAGGATTTTGTAACATATGATTAAGCTCTTGGGTAGGAAGCCCTGAAAAAGACCAGTCTTGGGTGACCCACTACTAGACTAGTAGTACCAGTCCCAGGAATCAATAATGAGCTAGATGGATGGGGGCCTGTTTTGGTACGATGCAGCTTCCAATGTTCAGTATGGACGGTATTTCTGCTGTAACGGAGCTGATTATGAATAGCTAACACTGTTCAGTGGTAATGCAATTCCCCCCCCCTCCCAAGACAGTTAAATAAATAGAGAGAGACAAATCTTCTACAGCCTTATACCACTTATTGCCAGGAGAAATTTTTGGAAATGAAACCCAACCACTGCTAAAAATAATGTTTGCTTGGCCTGTGGTTGAATTGCAAACTCCATCCTGAGGTTTGCATAACTTTCTGCAAACAGTTCTGAGTGGAAGCAAAGCAAGATTGAGAGGCCTTCAGATCTTGCTGCCTCTGCTGCCATTTTTTAAAGGCTAACGTGCTTGTCAATGGCTTTATTCTCAACATGCAAAGTTTCTTGTGGTGCCCCGTGAGATAAGGTGACCACAGGTAGCCCTCATGAATGGTAGCTTGGCATGTGTCCTAGAAGGCTAGCCAACACATCTAAACGTAGAATGCACAGTGAAGGTAAATAAGGAACAGCACTGAACAATGACATAAAGTAAAGAAAAACAGAAAGGGAAGGAATGGTAGGTAATAAACACTGGCAAAGGACGTCACCTCCTTCTGACACAGTTATGAAAAAAAATCCACCAGGAAGAAATGACACAAAAGCAGTATTTCACTTTAATGCTTTTTTTTTTTGTTAATCTGTACGGTACCCCACCTTTCTCCCCAATGGGGATCCAAAGCAGATTGCGTAATTCTCCTGTCCTCGCCTCCATTTTATCCTCACAGCCACCTTGTGAGGTAGGTTAGGCTGAGCATTTGTAACTGACTCAAGGTCACCCACCATGCCGGGGGGAGGGGGATTTGAACATGGGTCTCACAGGTCCTCCTCCCACATTCGGACCCCTGCATCACACTGGCTACAAGCAGGATTTGACATACCATCCTGTACATAGTAGAGATCTATACAACCCAAAATAGATGCTGGAAGGATTCTTTGCATTCTTAATCATGACTAATTAACCTCAGAAAAAATCAGTCAAAAGAATTATGACCATCTTGTCAGGAAGCAAAGCAAATAGCATACTGCCTATAAATTCATCCAAAGTTACCAACACATTTTTATAGTTTAAATGCAGCAACAAATTTCTCACAAACAAACTCCAGACTTTGGGAATAGACTGCTAGCACTAAACCACAATCTGTAGCAGAAACCAGTGCTGAGCTTCCTGGTCTCCCCAGAGAAAGTGGAGTGCTTCTGCCTGGAGCTTTTCATATCCTGCTCATCTCTGTGTGTGTCCCAAACTGTACAAAATCCAGGCACTTACAGGGGATCCAGCTTCCAGATCATCTCAGCTCGCCTTCCTTGCTCTTTGGCACACTACTTCTTCCTAAAACATTGCAAATCCTGGCAAAATTCAAATATGGCAGCTTGAATTAATTATGCAACACAAGCAGCTTTGTGAGGAAATTATAACATTTATTTTTAGTGAAGAAATCAAGGCTTTGGAGTTAGAATTTTACAAGAAGTGGGGACCCGCAATACTCGCAGGGGCCAGGGGGGGAGAAGGAGCTCCACGTGGAGGAGGAGGAAGCAGCCGCAGGTGAGCCTTCTCCCCTGCTACCCTTCCCCGCACCGACGGCAAGGCCCAGGCCTGCCAATTCTTCTCCCCCAACCCCTCCCGCACCGACAGCAAGGCCCGCATGGCTCCCAGCCGCTGGGCCCGTCAATCCTTCTCACCTGCCCCCCCCGCACCAGTGGCGAGGCCCACCCAGCTCCCACCAGGCCTGCCAATCCTTCTCCCCTGCACCGGCAGTGAGCCACGTGGGCCCGCCAGGCCTTCTCCTGTTCCCCCCTTGCACTGGCGGCGAGGCTGTTGGGTGTTACAAGTCAAAACACTTCAGTATTTACAGGGTTAATGATGTTT
>NW_015167541.1:474704-482321 GCF_001447785.1 Gekko japonicus | reverse complement strand
CTTTTAGCTGCAAGGATGTAGGCATAATAGCTCTTTGTTATTTTATATCCTGTGTACCTTTTCCCCATGTTAGCTTTATAGTAAACTTTTATATCTTAAACACACCATGGACTCAGTCTCTTAATACTCTGCTGACTTACTCAAAAGAATCCCAACAGAGGCCCGAGCAGCTCCCAGCTGCCGGGCCCACCGAGCCTCCCCCCGCCCATGACCAGAGCATTCTCTGTGTGTGCTCAGGGAATGCTTTTACTTTTGGGGGATTTAAATATCCCCCGTATATTTTTTCAACCTTTTAGATTTTTCTGCACACCTGGGGACTGCTCCAAGTGTGCAGGAGAATCTCTCTGCCCCCCAAGTGCCCCTAAAGTGCGGATTTAGATATCCGCACGGAGGGGGCAACTTGGCTATTAGATATATAGATTTCAGGGAAACTGTGCCGGAGCTATGCCTTAATTGGGGAATGTGGTTTCTCCTCCACGGTGATGTTCACTGTACCTGTAAGCAAGTTAGATTGATGGTGCAATGGACAGGTGCCAATCTCCGCTTTGTCTGTGGCTTACTCAGCATTCTGAGAGACCCACTCTTTTTGCAAGGATAGCTAAAGTCATAACTCGGAGGTTCAAAAGTTGGAGATTCATATAAGTATGTGTGCATCCTGCAAAAACATACAGGTAAATGTATTTAATTTATTTGTACCCCGTTGTTTCCAGTGGGAGCTCAAAGCAGCTTACATCATTCTCCTTACCTCTGTTTTATCCTCACAACAACCCTGTGCGGTAGGTTAGGCTGAGAGACTATTATTGGTCCAAGATCACCCAGCAAGCTTCCGTGGCACCAGTGGGGATTTGAACCTGGGTCTCCCGGATAGTAATACAACACTCTCTTAACCACTCCATCACACTGGCTCTCACAGCTTTCATGGGCCATTTAGGGCTCTAAAGGTCATTGCCATCACTTTGAATTGTGCTTGAAAACATACTCTCATCTTGAACCAATTGAAATTTCATAGCAGTTTTGTGAGGCATTCTTATATAGAGTACTAGCCTGCTATCCGTGCTTCGCTACGGTATTTAAGTTCCATAAATCCAATTATAATACTGTCTGTTGTGGGGAGGGGAAGGGAAAGGAGTTTGGGTAGTGAAGGGCGGGGTATAAATCCAATCTCCTCCTCCTCCTCCTTCTTCTTAGAAGCAGTCATCTGTTAAGTCCACTCCTGCCACCTTCCACGAAAGTGATGGCCTCTCTACTTGTGTTCCTGGATTGTTTTGCTCATATGGAGACTGTGTTGTTCTGAGCACCTCAGGGTGATCTTGCTGGTACTTGGCCTGTGCAGCTCAGTGCACTGCAAGAATACTATGTGCAAATGTCTTTGCCGCATTCCTAAGTTACCTCCTCCTTGTAGTGTTGGTGTATCTGGCTCGACATTTGCCAGGAGCTTTATTGGGGGCAGTAAGAGGTGTGAGGGGGAGTTGGTGTGAGGGAGTGGTGATGTGGTGGACATTTCTTCAGCTTCACGAGGGAGGCACACATCGAAATGGCTCCTAGAAATGTCCTTTACTATCTCCCCATAAACATTCATACCCTGGCCCTGCTCCTACACCTGACAGACACTGGCCTGTCTGGTGTTGGGGGGGTTCTATTTAAAGACATTGGGGAGGCTGGGACAGCAGCAGTGCTAAGGCAATCCTGCTGAGCAAACCTCCATGGTGGCTGTAAGCATCCCACCTCCTCTCTTACACCTGACAGGCAGCTGCCTGTCCAGTGTAGGAGGGGGAGGGGGAGGAGTATTAGAAGCCACTGTGGAGGTAGGTCTGCACCTGACAGACAACCGCCTGTTAGGTATAGGAGGTGGGGGAGTGTGTTGAAAGCTGTCCCACCTCCTCTCCTACAACTGACAGGCAGCTGCCTGTCCAGTGTAGGAGGGGGAGGGGGGAGGAGTATTAGAAGTCACTGTGGAGGTGGGGCTGCACCTGACAGACAACCACCTGTTAGGTGTAGGAGGTGGCGGGAGTGTGTTGGAAGCCATCAGAGAGGCTAGGCCAGCAGCTTTGTTTCACCTCACAGGTGGTTGTTGGCCACTCCTGATTTCCTCAACTGTCATTAGCTCTCTGCAGTCCCCTGTAACTGTTGGGTTTTCTTACCTCAGAACACTGAGCTTTGCAGCTGACCAATCAGAGAGTGGGGGGTGCAGAGAGGCCACATAGTAAGCAATGGGGGAGCAGATTTTCCCCCTTTTGACCCACTTAGGGGTCGAATTTCTAAAAACCCCTTCTTAGCGAGCACCTTCACCATGGTAGGAGTGCTCTCCCGGAATTTGGTGTCTCTAGGTCCAGTGGTTTGACCTAGGCATTGATTTTAAGGTGATGGAACTTTCTTTCATATATATATAGAAGATGTTAGAGGAGTGGTCCAGCCAGGATGGGGCTAAGGCATGTGTACCCAGCCATGGCTACATTCATCCTCTCCAGCAGTGGCTGCAGCAGCTTGTAAATCCATCCAAGCTGACAGATGTATTCCTTGGCTACCTCAGCTGTTCCTCCAGAAGCAGATCCAGATCCTGGTAGACTCTCAGTGTCAATAAATAACAGTAGAAAAATAAATTCGTTTAGCAGAGCACCAAGGACTTGAATGTGAGCGGGAAATAAAAGGGTAAGGCATAAATTTGAGATGAGATTTAACCCAAACATGCTGTACAGCCTGAATGCATGAACACAAGATACTTCTAAAACTTTGTAATCCAGTATTTATACAAATGTCAATTATATGTGTTATATTGTTCCTACTGCAATGCTAAATTTTGTAATCTGCCTTGAGTCTATAAAGTAAATTAATAAACAATAGAAAAAAGAGTAGTGCCAAGGCTTGGAAGAGCTGGACCTCATAGGACAAAAGAGCAAAATATTCAAGAGAGAATCAGGTGGGTAGATGTGTTGGTCTGAAGCAGCAGAACAAAGTTTGAGTCCGGTGGCACCTTTAAGACCAACAAAGTTGTATTCAAGGTGTGAGCTTTCATGTGCAAGCACACTTCTTCAGACACAGTGAAATGGAAGTTATCAGTCCCTACATATAAGTAGAGGGTGAACAGCAAATTAGCATACGACAGATGTGAGAACTAAACAGGAATAACAGGCTAAGATTATATGGTCTGAGTTATATGGTCTGATAACTCAGTTGAGGCTCTGCTGAGCAGCTTGGTTTAAACCAGATTGCCCAACAGAGCCTGCAAAGGAGCCGATCCTGCGGGGAGAACTCTCCCCCAGGACTGGTTGCTTGGCAAGCTCTGTCGGGAAGTCGTTTAAACCAAGCTGCTCAGCAGAGCCCCGGCCCAAACTGGGGGAAGAATTCTCCCTGCAGGATCGGCTCCTTTGCAGGCTCTGCTGGGCAGTTCTATTTAAACTGGGCTGTCCAGCAGAGCCCCAACTGAGCCTGTGGGGAGTGTTCTCCCCGCAGGGTCTGCTGGGCAGCCCAGTTTAAACTAGATTCTAGATTACCCAACAGAGCCCACCAAGCGGCCAAGCCTGGGCTGGCTCCCTCTCAGCTGGGTCTGCGTGCAGCAGTGAGACAGAGAGCTCCCCACTGCACACAATTCCCAGGGCCAGCTTTTCCTGCAGGGTTTAAACCATGCTGCAGTGGAAACCAAGCCAGCCCTAGAGTGGGGCTGCCTTTTTTAAACTGGTATTTCTCGATGTGGGTCTTTTGGATGCAAAAAATTCGGGATTTCTGAAAAATCCTGGATCCAAATACCAGGGTTTTTTAGAAATATCAATTTTTTCCCAATCCAATAGACCTGACCCTGAAAATACTGGGTTGTTGTTTTTTTTAACAAACCCCTATTCCCTGTGGGCATAGGTTATGCAGTGGCCAAAAGTTGGTGGGTCCGCAGTGTTTTCTGATCATAACCAGGGTAGAGTGTATAGCAACCGCACTGCTGTGGTCAGTGGAGGCATTGTGTGGAGGCAGTGGCACTATGATGGACAGGGCTGCCACAACCAATCGGGGCCATGTGGCAGGGGGATGATGTCCAGTGCCCATCTCAGGCAGGGGGTGGAGAGGGGCAGGCCACAAAAGTTCCGCTTCTTGTCAAGAGCACACACCACACCCCCTTAAAGGGACCAACTCCTGCCAGCAGATCCAGGCACCTGATAGTGGGGGAAGGGGTTCGAACTGTGTGCCCCACAGGCATCCGTAGCTGCCTCAATGCCCACACAGAGTACAAGGTCCCCAAAGAGCAGAAGAAGAGGGGTTGTCGTTTCCATCCTATGCATTTTCTCACCGGAGGTGCACTTCCCAGCTCCCCCAGGCATGTTGCCAAGGAGACTCCCACACCACCCCGCCAGTGGCAGGGCAGGAGAGGGGGGCACTGGAGTGGGCTCAGATGTGGGGGCATGCAGCACTACCCTTAGATCCCCCAATTCCCTCCTCAATGGAGCAGAGGTGGTCTTGGACTGGAATGACCATCATTCCACTCTGGGCTCTGTCATTCCAGTTTCAGAGCAATCAGTGCCCAGAGACGGTCATTCCAAATCCATTCTGCATTACTTCCATGTGTAGCAATGGAAACCATACTATTCCTGGCTGCCAGTATGTCCAGTGGGCATACCTCCCCAAAACCACCCACCTCCAAAAACAATGAGTCTGCCCGCTGATGGGCTCCCCCCCCCAGCCACAGACTCCAGGGACCCCCATGATCCCCTGCCCCCTCAGTGTTACTTTCACCGATGTCCTCCCCCTGGGTGACAGAAGACCCCCTTCCTAGGCCCTCTTGTAAGTTGCCCTGAGCCCGCTCGCAGGGAGGGTGGGGTAAAAATGTTAACAATAAATAAATTTTTTAAAAATAGAGCACACACAGCTGTGAACTTCATTCATTCACTCCATTTCCCCCCAACCTTTCTCCCCCAAGTGGCTTACATCATTTCCCTCTCCTTCATTTCACGCTCACAACAACCCTGTGAGGTTGGTTAGGCTGAGAGTGTGCATCTGGCCCAAGGCCACCCACCTAGCTTCCAGGGACCAAGCGGGGAACAGAATCTGGGTCTCCCAGATCTAGCCTCATGCCCTAACCACCGCACCAGGCTGACTCGTTCACCCAGACCACCCTCTGACCCCTCCCCGCTTCACACATCAGCCTCTGAGGTGAGGGAGGGAACCTGTTGTTAGGTCAGCTTTGGAGGTGTCTCTGGGCTCCTGCCATGTTTGGCAGATGGCCATGACCACTGGGACCTGCACAACCCACCACAGCCACCCAAGGCACCCGAGAGCCCTTCCTCTGAGACTTGCCTTCAGGAAGCCCTCAGGGGGAGTTACAGATGGGCTGGGGAGGGAGTGGGGCAGGGAGGGGTGTGGAGCTCCCATCATGTAGTCAAAACCAAACTGGCAGAGACACATTTGTGGCACAACACAGACTTTATTGAACTGCAAACCATGGTGAGGTGTGAAGACTTCGTTCACTTCCACCCTGGGTCCACAGGAAAGAGGACCACGGATCCTCAGCAGGGCATGCCTCTAAGTGGGATTACACTGCAAGTGGAACTTGGAAGGCCTGGCCGGAGGGAGGGCTGGAACTGCAGACTAAGGGGAGGGCTGGAACTGCAGACTAAGCAGACAGGGGAGGGGAGGACTTGCCACACCCACAAGCCTCCCTGTTGAATCTTCACCTGCAGGGAAGTAAAACAAAGATACGTCCAGCCACCGCAAGTGTGCGCCAGTGCTGTGACAGGCTCAGCCAAGGATATATTGTCCTGACAGGGTCTGCAAATGCACAACCCCCCCTTACAGCACCTGATGGTACCATCCAAATTACACTCACCTGTCCTGTGTTGAAGTGCTCACAGATTGCTGGCAATCCATCCACAGCAACATCTGCTGCTTGCAGCTTTGATTCTGCAAGGAAAGGAGTTAAAGGGTTGCATGGAGAGGGGCTGCTGCCAGGAAACCCCCCCCCCCCACAAACCCCAGACATGCCCGGTCATCTGCCGGGGGTGGGAAACAGGCAAATGACAGAGCACACACACACACACACACAATCTCCCAGGAAACTTTCCTGGGATCATTTCCCATGGCATGTCGGGGGCCATGGTGCTGCATGGTCGTGGGTTGTGCCACTCCAGCACGAACTGAGTGTTCACCTTGAATGCAGGAGGTGCTGTTGCAGCACCCAGCCTCAAGCAAGAGAAACAGGGGAGCAGGTTTGGGGTCCTTGCCCTTGCTTACCTGTCAGTGCATGGCTGCCCCTTTGGGCTCAGCCTCCAAAGGTGGGATACCTGTTAGGGTTCTGAAATGGGAGAGGCCAGCCACAGAGTATGGACTTTTGTTCTCTTCCTTGGGTGTTATAGCGCCATGTGCTCACCCTGTAGTGCTAAGTGCCCTCTCTGTGCTTTGCCCACCACCAAAGTGCCTCGCCACTCTCTCTGAGTCTGCACGGCAGGGAGCTCTGAGACAGAGTTCCATGCCATGTATCCTAACTACTGAGTTGTAAGGTCTCCTGGCTGAAGCTTTTGTAGGATGGGGAGGCACAATTGGCTGCTGGGGACATAAGCTGACACAAAGGTCAGTTGGCTCCCTGAGCATTCCCCCCCCCCTTAGGATTGTGCTGTTAATCAATTGGTTTGGGAAAGTGGGGGGGGGGATGGAGAGAGTGAGGAGGAATGGGAATAACAGCATCTGGTGGGCAAATCATGACTCACCTAAGATTGACGTAGGAAATAGGAGAAACAGCAAGACCAACAGCCTTATTAACTGCTGTCTAATAAGTTAATGACGTGCAAAGCGGCAGATGAAACAGGAACAAAATCAGCATAGCAAATCTTGTTGAAAACAGGACTGGGATTAGACACAATATCTCCAGGGGGAAAAAATGAGAAACACAAGAGAGAAATTACACAACATACCAAAAGGAAAACATACTTAAAATTTTTAAAAACCCTGACCAAGGCTGAAGGCAACTAAGGTAATTACTACAATCAAGGGGGGGGGGGGACAGTGAACCCAGGGGAAAGTCCCAGTTACGTGTGCTAAAGTGGCAAAGACTGACAAGTCCTGGTCCAAATAGGACCACCCAATGGCCTATGAAGTCCCAGGCCAGAGGAGGCACAATGTAATTACAGTGACAGGAAAGGGAGAGCACTGACAGATAAGATTCTGGGAGCCTGTCAAAGCCAAGAGGATATGCAGCTTGCGTCTTCCTAAGTAGCAGCAGCAGCAGCAGCAGCAACTGATTGCTTCCTGTATGCTTTTCTCTGGGGTGGTCTTAGCCCTGGGGCAACTGGGGAAGCTCCACCCTAACTCCATGTTTTGGAGGGTCCCCAGCTGCTCAACTACCACATCACTGCCACTGCCAGCCTCTCTAGAACACGCATGCGGTGGCATTGACTTCAAGGAGCAGCATGCTTAGTATCACCATACCCAGGGCACAGAGCTGCAGAGAGGTAAAAGAAATCCTCGTCACTCCTGCTGCAGTCAGATCTCACGATCAGCAAACAAACCAGAGTTCCCAAGAGGATTCTTTTACTTTTTAGCTTCTGCTGCAATGACCAGAGTTAGTTCAGCAAAGCACGGGTGAAACCAACTGCAGTTAATTAGGACATCAGAACTCAGCCAGGACCCAGATTATTCTGCTGG
>NW_015167541.1:442443-474658 GCF_001447785.1 Gekko japonicus | reverse complement strand
ATGGGATAGGAACTAGGTGGTGGTAAAACAGAGGCCTTGAAGGAGAAGTTCTTTCCTCCCATGTTCACTGTCTCACTTTTCTGCCCACAGTTGCTAATCACTGGTCTACCAAAAGACAGACTGTCCTACTGGCCTTCAGCATTAACATGCATAAAGGAAAGATGAGTAGAAAGGGGCCAGAGAATACAAAATGAGGAAAGCAAACATTTAAAGACTCACCATCAGGTAGTACATAATTTTGTCATTAGAGGTTTGTCATGGTGCAAGTATAGTACTTAAATTCTTTGTTGGGATTCTTACATTTTCAGTTCTCAGATATCAAGAGTGAAACCGTATATACCCTCTGAGATTTAAACTTTAAGTGAAATATATTTGAAATTTTTCTTTACCCGTATGTGACAGAGTTGATACCTTAGCCTTTTTTTTTAATGTAAAGATTCTTGGCTCTTAGGGTTCCCCTTGCTCGAAAGCCAGTCGAGTCTGACTCTTTCACTTTGTAACCAGCAAGTTATTGCTCCATGGAGTTACTAATGGGCATGGAGAAAGATTTTCTGCCCTTTAACACAGGCTTGGTATGCCAAAATGGGCACTTAAAGGTTTTCATGACATAGAGGATAATAACATCACCTTAAACACAACTTCTTATTAAGCTTCTGTTGAAGGGACAGGACTGTTTCCCCACCCCCACCCCCCAGGCACTTGGTAACCACACTGCTGGGTGTTTGTTTGTTTGTTTTTGTCTATGAACATCATGGCATAATTATCAAATCATGTTAATTTTTTTTTAATGAGCAGTTATCTTGGGTTTCTACAAAGTGAAAAACAGCACTTAAACCCTCCCTTGTTCTCCTAAACAAGTTGTGCCGTCAATCCTGAAGGAAACCAGTTGGCGAAGAGAGAAATAGTACATAATTAATTATGCTGGAAAGAGAAAGAAGGAAGGAATATTTAGAGGGCCTGTCTCAACAACTGCACTTTAAGTTTAGACAATTTCCACAAAGTTTGTAGAAATCAAGACAAATATCATGGACTATACTTGGAATTCTACTATTTGCCAGTGACATCTGGATTCTCCTTTAAAACTCAGTGAACATATAATGACAATTCCCTACTAACTGGCTAGTGTGGAACCACCCACAGTCCTCTGAACATGCACAGCATTTTGCCCTCACTACTGAGCAGCCAAAGCCGGCTCCCACACAACTGAGGTTAAGGTCAAGGTCTTGGCTTTTCGGCAGGCTTCAGCACCTCTCCTTTTAGAAATCACCAAATGGGTATATGTTTCCCTTATTATTTCTATCCCTCCCTTCCTCCTGGATGCTCAATGTGGCATACATGGTTGATCCCCACCCCCCATTTTATCCCCATAACAATCCTGTGACATAGGCACAGAGAGAAATGATGACAGACCCAAGATGACCTGTTCAGCTATAGGGTAGAGTGTCATTTGAACCCAGATATCCCTGGTCTTAGTCAAATACATTAACCATGCTAGTTCAGGGATGCTACAGGGCATGTACAGTATATTGGTTACATTATTTAATGCTTCCCCCCCTCACTGGATCAGAGTATGAATAAGTGAAGTATGTTCCACTCATGATATTGAAACTGACAGAGGATATTGCTCTGTTGTAAACTATGTTAATTCCACAGTTATTATGTAGATCATCATGGCATTATGTTTTTTGGTGTTAGATGTATTGTTATATTTTGTTATTTTGTATGGAAAATAAAAAATTTGAATTGAAGAGGTGAAGTATGTTCAATGGGAACAGGGAACTTTGGACTCTTGGGGAACTTCTCCCCTCCCTTTCTCCTTTTTAACACATTTGTTGTCACAAGAGGTGGAAGTGAGTCATGGTAAAACCAGCTTTCATACAAGCAATAAAAATGTCCCTCCTCCTTTCCCTCCTCCCAGCATTCAGTATTTTATAGGCCCGGTTACTAGCTCGTAATTACATATCAGCATCTTGGACTTAGCATTTTATGAGCGCCTTTGTGTATTTGAAACAGTGAAACCTGTTAATGGTTAGAGCATTTATGGCTGAGGGTTAAAGCAGGAAGGCTGTAAAGCCAAATCACTGATAAAGCTGCTGGAAACAGCAGAGAGTTGAGTGGTTTCCAGTGGGATGCCAAACTCTCCGGCTGAGTTCTCCATGAAACACATAATTAAGTCATGGAACTCCGTGCCACAAGACATGGAGATGGCTATTAGTTTGGACAGCTTTTTTTAAAGCTTGCGGGGAAATCATAGAAGTTGAGTCTATCAATTGCTGTTAGTTATTTAACCGCAGCATCTAAAAACAGAACCTCTGTGAGTTAATTCCTAAGCTTCTGATTTCCATATGTTAGCAACTAACACAGGTGATGGTTATCTCCATGTACTGGCCTGTACTGGAGGCAGAATGCAGGATAAGAAGCAGGCCCATAGCGACAGTAGGGCATTTCGGGGCCTGGCCCCCTGACTTCCTGCCAAGGCCCCCTGACTTCCATCCAGCCCTCAGGCCCCCCTGGCGCCCAGGTTGCCATGGCAGACCACATGATGATGTCAATGAGCCATGGTGTGAATGGGCTGCAGGGCTACCGGATGGGGGTGAATGGGGGGGAATACCTGCCTACTCCAACTGGCGAGCGTGAATTAAAAAAATAATAATTTTTTAATTTTGTGACGTCAGTGCCCCCTGACTTATTTAAAGGCCCCTCCGAATTACAAAATCCTGGCTACAGGCCTGACAAGAAGGGTCTTTCATCTCCTTATTTTTTATTTATTTGTTTATTTAATTACACTTTTTGAATTGCCTAATGGTGATGTACAGACTTAAAAAACAATAAAATCCATAAAACCATTATCAAAACATATAATTCATTAATTAAAGTCAAGTGGCAAATTTTTGTGGTTCCCTCCCAGTTCCAGCCTGTGGGTGCTTCATGGGTTTGGGGTATGTTCATCTTTGGCCCCAGAGCCAGCCAAAACCAGAGGCTGTGCAGGAATCATACTTCAAAAGCTGTTGGACTGCTTTAGAAAACATAACTGATCCCTGGTATCTGAGACAGGGTGCCGGTTTGTCTTCTCTCCCGTGAGTTTCCCAGTGTCCCGTTCTCCATTCACTTATGAAGGAGCAGGACCAGGATGTAGTTTGAAAAACCTGAGGAGGAACAACCAGCCTTTCCATCTCCCCACTGCCACACTCCCTGAATAAAAGAAGGTGCGTCATGGAAGCACCAAAATCAGTCTTTCTCCTTAGCCCGCAATAGAGCTGGAACTATTCATTCTCCTCACTTCTAATGTCCTGTGTTTCCCCCAGTGGATTTACAGTGGGGTGAGAGAGTTCAGAATGTCCCAGAATGAAACTAGATTGTCATGCTTTCAATTTAGCATGTGCCTACCCTGGAAAATTCGCTAGCATCTAAACCTACTTCTCATTTTAGTAAGCAAGAGATAGTACGAAAGGTATTCTCTGGTTTACTTTGAAATGACTGTAGGAGCCTGCATGAAAAAAGATTGTTCTAAAATTATACTTCATTATATTTATGGACATTGGAGTAAACAGGCCTTTCATATGGGCAGTGATAACGACATCTTAGAAAGTAGGGGTTGCCTCTTCCCGACTTAATCCTGGTCAGCAAACAACACAGCAATGTAAAAAGAAAAAAGCCAGAGTAAGTAAATAAACAAACAAACAAATAAGACAGTGCAAAGAACAGTGGATTTAATTTCAGTTCAGTCAGGCACTCACTGGATTCTTGAGGAATAATCTAGTCCCATAGCTAAGCAAGGCATCCCTCCCCTCATCCGCAAGACCTGAGGAAATAAGGTGGGTGGATTCAAACAGCCAGAAGGTAGCTGATTAAAGCCATCTCACATATGAAAGAATTCTACGGGCATCCATGATGAAAAGAATTAAACCCTTTATTCAAGCACAGCAGGGCCTCACCAAATTTCTGTGTGGACAAAGCTAACAACTGCCAAAGGCCATGGAAAGGAGGTGGCATGTATTCCTACCATTCTGCTCATGGAACATGGAGTTTTCCTGTATTCCGCTTTGCTCCTGCTGCCCCTTCTAATGCCCAGAAAGGTCATTCCTGGAGTCACAGGACTCACATGGACAAATCACCATGCAGTTCCGGGGGTGGGGCTGGAGTTAGAACAGACAAAGGGATGAAATCATTCCTCCTTCCTCTTCTCCGGATTGCAAGACTAGATCTAATGGGTGGAAATTACAAGGGAGTCATTACCGGCTAAATATCAGGAGAAACTTCCTAACTGTAAGAGTGTTTGAGCAGTGGAACAGTCTGCCTTGGGAGGTGGTGGATGCTCCTTCGCTGGACGTTTTCAAGCGGAGGCTGGACGACCATCTTTCAGGTATGTTGTAGGTATGTTGGGCTATCTTTCAGCTATGCTCCTGCAGAGTGCATGGGGTTGGACTAGATGACCTGCAAGGTCCCTTCCAACTCTAACATTCTATGATTCTACAAGTGCACATCTGCTGAGGAAAGGGGTGGATTTCATCTCCTTGCCCCTCCTTGCTCCAAGCCACTGGCCTGCATGGCCATATCTCTACATAGATCTCATAACCCCCAGAATGATATTTATGGGAGTTGGGAGGGGCTTCAGAAAGGGAGAGGGTTGAGAGGGGAAACCTCGTGCCTCCTGTGCACAGATGGTTGAATACACACCACTGTTTTGCCCTTAAGGGCATGTCAAATTAATTATATAATTGGGACCATTACCAAATGTATAACATAACAAGATAGTGCTTGTAACTGTGCAGCAGTAGCATATAAAATGGTGCAAAAATGTCATAAAAGAAAAAAAATGGGAGCACAAGATTCACAGCAACAATGTAGGAAAACAGAGGGAAAAGGGTGTCTTCGTACATCTCCTCTGAGGCTAAGGGGCACAGTGGGCTATCACCTAAAGTCAAAAGAGAAGCTTTGTGTTGAAATTCCAGCTAGCTAGAAGTTGCAGAGGCCCCAGCCTCTGATGTCTTCACTAGGACACCCATCTGTACCAAGACATGTTTCCACAGGTGCAGCTCGGTGTTGGCTAATATTTTACATATGTTCATCTAAACAACTTGACAGATCCCTTTTTGTTTCCTGAAATGCATACATAGTAATGGAGCATGATAGCAGTTTACGCAAAGCACAACAAAGTTTGGGGAAGTGTTTAAAGCCTACCTACCTCTATGTTGTCATCACAAACTTTATTTAATCCGAGGCCGGCTGGAAAAGCTCCCCAAACTTTGAGCAGCTTGCAGGTGGGGGCCTGTTTATCTTCTCTTCTGTGAAGAGAAAAGCCACTGCCAGTTGGGTGGTACTGTCTGTCACTCTGCCGGCCACAGACGCTCCCCCATGTTACTGTTAGGCTACAAAGAGAAGGCAGTCCTCCTGGGGGATAAGAAGGGGCTGAAGGGTGGGGAGAAAATTTCCACATGTCAAATAAAAGAGCAAATGTAGAAAATAGCCTTGCATATCCCACCTTCCATTTGTCTCAGCTGGTGGGAGCCATCTGCCTCCCTTTAGAGGAATATATAGTGGTGAGCAGGGAGCACATCCCCTGAATCCGGGCAGATTAGCAGCAAGTGATTATTCAGCTGTTTAACCTGAGAGGGAGAAAATGCCAGCCATCTGGAGGAATGCAGGAGAACATTCTCATTTTGTTCGGTTTGTAAGGCACCGGGCACCATGATGGGTCCATTTAAAAAACAAAACAGAAAAACAGGCTAGCTATAGATGGGTAGCATGCTAGTCTACAGGGCTGGTTTTTTTTGTTTGCAGATAGCAAATGTGGAACAGGGTTGCCAGGCTGCAGCCCAGAAACAGATAGTGAATGGGAGAATCAGCAACCTGGTTTCCCCAAGTCCCTTCCACCGCCCACAATACAGGTGTCCACATGGTCCCCCATTTTTGTGTCCCCAATTCAATTTGTTTTCATCTTAGTAATTATTACACCTCTGCCTTATTACTAGTTTCATTCCCAGCTGGGAATGTCTCACTTCCCCTCCTCCACTCCTTTCCTTACTGCGCCAGCCACTTGGCAACTACATAGCCCAGAGCAGAGGTCATTTCGGGGGGAATGATGAAGCCCCGCCCCCTGCTTCCGGCCGCCCTGCTTCCAGCCCTCATTCAGCCAGGAGGAGGCAGGAGAAGAGGGAGGGAAAGTTGCTTCCTCCCTGCCTCTCCCCACCCCTGCCTGCCTGGGGCCAGGGAGGGCCTTCGTGGGGCTTCCTTGCACTCCCGCCGGCCTTGCAGGTCCACCGCCGGGCCCCTAATGGGGGCTGGCAGTGGAGCTGCAAGGCCAGCGGCGGCGGCCGGGACCGTTGGAGGCGGGGGGTGTGGCCTTATGACACACTTCCGGTGATGTCAGGGGGTGTGGCATACGCTAATGAGTTATGCTAATGGGTTCCCCTACCTCTTTTTCTACGAAACGACCCCTGGCCCAGAGTGCATTAAAGTATGGTCCTGCAGATGCTGTACACTGTGGGAGATAGTAAGAGAGATATTTTCTCCAGCTTGCCTCTCTAGTTGATTGTCTACGAGTTCAGCTGGAGAAGAGGAAGTTGGGGAGAACAAAGGCTATGGTAAGATACCAAGGATCTCCAAAACTGAGCAGGGTTTCTCTTCCTGCACGAGTGATCTGAACCCAAAGTGACCCACAGCACCATTGACAAATGGCTACTCCAGAAACTGCAGCCCAGCAAGGTCATATGACTGAGGAAGCCAATCAGAGCCAAGCTAGGACTATGTAACTGTTAGAAAACTGAAGGACTGTGCACTGTCTCCTGCTTGAGGCTTCAGGAGGTCACCATAGATTTAGGCAAAGAGACCAGCCAGAACACACAGATGATCCTTTCCTTCCTGTTATCTGATCCTATCCCCTTTGAAGTAGAATGCTATTCTCAGGGATGAGAGTCCTTCCTTCCAGTTTGACACCTCTCTCACACACACACTCTCTCTCACACACAGAAGGAGCACGCTGCTCTCCGTCTTTGCAACAATGGATGCAGGGCATGTTTACCCTGTATCCACACTCATCCTTGTTAGCTAGGTTAGATTCTCTGTCTTTCATCCATACTGTTTAGAACTGAGTTCCATATAAATAAAAAACTCCTATTAGTTTTAAACCTGACTACTGGCTCTGTGTAACTTTGTAAGCCTGCTAGCACACTCACTAAGAAAGCTTTGCTGCGTGGAATGCCTTGTGCACTCTGGCTGTACAAAAACCAGAGAATCCAACAACAACCTCTACCTCAGAAATAGCTCTCCACTACTAGTCTTCACTGAAAGTTGTTGGGTATTACAAGTTGAAAACACTCAGTATATCTGGGGTTAAATGTTTGTTTATGTTACTCACAGGAAGTCACATTTTTCTCATGTAACCAATGTTCTTTAGCTGTAGAATACCCGGGAATTTTCTCCCTGATCTAGGAATTTGATTGGGACTAAAGGGTCAAGGTATATTTGTTAGGGTATTCTTAATTTTAAAGTCAATCAGCAGAGTATTAAAGAGGCAGAGTCCATGGTGTGTTTAAAAGAAAAAAAGTTTACTACAACCTAGCATGGGAAAAGGTACACAGGATGTAAAGTAACATAGAGCTAATATTCCTACATCCTTACAGCTAGACTGAAAATGGCAGAAGAGAGACGAAGACTAACTTCTTCTTGCTCAGAACAAAGAACCATAAAATGCTAATACTTGGCACTCTGGTCTCCAATCAGAACAACAAACTAGATCTGAAGTTACCGAAATTTCTAACTCTCTAAACAGATTGGTTACATACAAACATGTGACTTAACAAACATCATTAACCCAGTAAATACTGAAGAAGTGTTTTAACTTGTAACACCCAACAGTATTAGCATTTTATGGCTCTCTTCCAATCTTTGTTTGGTGTTCTGAAGAAGAAGAAGAGTAGCCATAATCTCTCTCTTCTAGTTTTGACTTTGTAGAGTAAGGATGTAGCCGATTTAGCTCTGTTGTTATTTTCATCCCAGCTACCCTTCCCATTCTAGAATTTAGTAAAAACTTTATGTTTTAATCACACATGGACTCTCAGTCTGAATTATTTTATTCCGGGACTGCTGGACTATCTTATCTCTGCTAAATACCATTTTTTCAATATCTCACTATCACCCAGCAGTTCTGCTGAAGTGCCTGCCTTGGTAGACTGGTTGGTGCTTGAGACGCCTTCCTTGACCATGCTTCCTCCCTTCAGGTTGCTGAGCTGGACTTGACCTTGTCTGATTGTGACAGCTCTTCTGGCCCCACCAATCAAGTTCCCCGCACTGTAGGACTGGCTTAACCTGATCTGGTCCCAGCCAATCCTGCCAGTCTTTCACTTATTCATCCCCCTTTTGTTTTGTTACCAAAACAAGGACATTTGTTCAGTAATGAATGCAGTCCTGTTCATTACAGTAGGCAGTGGAGAAAGGGCAGATGAATAGTCCAGAGGAGAAAATGGGAGGGGGGCTAAATGGAGATTTAAACAGCAAACATACACACGAAAGTAGAAGGCAAACAGCTCAAGGTTCTCTTACTTCTTAGTTACTTGCTGTGTCAACAAATATGCTTCCAATTTAATCTACCCCTCAATTAAAAAATAAAATACTTGAGATTAAGATGATTTTGCCACATGGAGTTCAATAGGATTAAACTGGTTTAGATCTGAGTACCTCGACTTTTGTTGGGCTGTTTATCCTTTTGTGCAGCTGACCTGCCTATTATCTGAGTTCCACAAAGCCCTTGGCAGTAAGACACAGGTTGGTAGAGCTGTCAATTGACCAGCAGAAAAATGGTGTGAGCAGCTGAACCTTTACACAGTGTTATCACCTGTTAATGTCTGCTGGCAAAGCAGACATTAAAGGCACAAGAGTAAGGGTTGGTTAAAAAAACCAAACCTTGACAACTCTAAATGTATGTATGCACGTAAGTAAAATAGAGCATTAACTATTTTCTGCTCCAGCATACAGAATGCACCTCCCACTAATTCCTTCTTTTGCAGATTTTGGATTTTCTGGTTGTAACGCTTGGCATTTTAATGTCGAATTCTAGGTTCTTGTGTAGAAGTCTAGAAGAATATAAGCATAATGCAGGGGATACATATGTGTAGCAGACATTCACTTTTATGTTATTGTTAGTTAGCTTGAACACTAATAATTCATTTCACAGATCCTACACCCAAAATAAAGTACAGCAAATTGCATTTTAACAGAAGTTTGTGAAGCTCCTTATTTTAAAGCAAAACTTGTGGACCATTCCAAAAGCAGGAACAAATTTTCTCTACCCATACTAGGGATGTTCAAATACCCACCAATTTGGCTCACATCACATTCCTCAGTTATGAACAGGAAGCCAGTTTTTCAATATTTGTTGAAAAATGGCTATTTAGCTGGTGACTTCAACTATTCTTCCCTAAAAGTACAATACGGTGCAATCAACTTTTCATGCATGTGTATTCTTCTCACACAGCTCAATGGAGTTCTTCTCCCCCCCTTCTCTTTGGTGCACAGATGCTCTGCTTGGTAGACAATTGTTTAAAGTTGACTCAGTCACAAATAATATGTCAACCATAAATAAATACCGTTTTTTTTAAAAAATCCTACTGTTTGATATTTGTGTAACTAGTCCTTAGCAATGTCAAAGGCTGCCGATCTGTTTGGAACATTAGCATTTTTTGCACATGTGTAGTTGTGAAAAATCAATGTAGAGTGGTTTGGTAACAAACTAGTGATCTGCTCATCCCTGATCAACACCACCAACAATGATAAAATTTATTGGTCCAACATGTTTCTGGCAAAATTTGTGGTATCCGTAATCAGTACCAATTTACTCCTTCCCAGGTGGGCACAAAGTGACTAGCCGATACCAATGATTCAGCATTGCGATAGTTTAAACACTACTCATAATGATATTGGCAAAGAACAAAATCCTAGATCTAATCCAATTGGGCAGATCTTGGGTTTTTGAACCGGTAATAAATCACACGACTTGCCATTCTCTACAGGTGCTAAGAATATTTTAGTTGAAGATTTTATCAGTCAAAAATATCAGGTATATATTTGCTATGAAAGACTAATCCCGTCCCCCAGTGTTTTGTAACAATTATGGTTTCTAGCAAACCTGAAAAGCAATATCTCTGCCCTCAACTGTATTTTTATTGGATTAGTTCATTGCAACTGGTCACTTGAAAGAGCTCATAGTGCCTATGCAAATGCTGCAGGGATGTTCATGGGCTCTAGTGCATTGTGGATCCTACATAAGGTAAAAAGAAGATGGTTTAGTTTGCCTGGAGTCAGGGAGCTCTGAATGTAGCTGAGCACCAGATGTGATTTATAAGGTTTGGTGGTGCAAGGAACATAAATCTTGTGGTGCACACAGGTAAAGCAAACGCCATGCTCACTGAGTTCATGTCATAAAGCATTTTAATGGTTCTGTCAGTGAACTTAATGCTCATCTCCAGACTGCAGAAACTGCATGAGATTTCCAAACAGCAAAGGAAAGGAAGGATAAGGAAATTAACCTAACATAAACTACATTAAAAGCATATTTATGATCTAGTATGACCTTTCAAAAGGAGAATAAATCTGCAGCTAAAGATCCTACTTTTAGTATACTGGCCACCACGGGGCATCATTCTTACTGTGTCCAAGGGTTAGCTAATGCAACTAAGGAGGAGGCTGGTGTCTTTCTACTTTAAAAGCCTCTTGGGTTTATAATACTAGTAAAATATCTCTTCTGCCTGCAGATTGAGCTCTTTGTTGCAGGCAATTTTAAAAAAAATGGTTTGGAAGGTTACAAGTACAGGCAATGGGCAGGATGCAAAGAACCAAGCAACCATTTGGCCTTAGAGTGAAATTCGTCAACCAGCAGCATCTCTATCTGCCTGCCATGTAAGAAGCATCTTTGTGCAATCTGAGAGGTCCTTCTAATGTGGCATGCTGGCAGAGGGCGCTCTATTTTTTTTTAATTGACGCTCCCAGCAGGTTTGCAAAAAGCTTGGGGACACAAAAGTAGCTTTCTGGATCTAGGCCCATGTGAGTCATTGGAGGCAGGAATGTCATAAAGCAAACAGGATTAAAATCTTTCAGCAACTAATAGAGTTCTCAAAAGGAACCATTGCGGGTGTTTATAGAGGGCTTGTATTACTGGGCCATATTTGAACGTTGCTGTGGTGACCTGGGGAGGGGGAGGTTCTGGCATGGGTAGAATGAATCCAAACCAGGCAATGAAATGACTTCCTGCCAGAGGACCAGAATGACAGAATATATTTACTTAAAAAAACTTTTCCTTCCTGGTGCCTGGTCAGCAACAAAAATGTGACTCAGCTCTTGACACACCTCTGCATGGCAAATCAATCGCCACCGCCTCCTCCTCCTCTTCCTCCTCCTCTTCTTCTTCTTCCTCTTCCTCCTCTTCTTCCTCTTCCTCTTCCTCCCACCTTGCTTGCTGAGTCTCAAGCTGGATTACAAGATATGATGCAAACAATTCAAACAGCAAAGATCTCTAATGAACAAAACAATGCAATGGGGCTAGGATTGAAAAACTGGAAAACGATGCAAGCAAACATCAGCCAAACTGTGTAAGGCAACAAAACTGTCTAAAGGTAACCAAACTGTCTGAAGTTTGACACCACACTGATAGAGCAGTGTTAGAGTTCCATGGCACCTTTAAGACTTTTTGGACTTTTAAGATATCTGAAGAAGTATGCATGCACACAAAAGCTTTTACCCAGAATAAAACTTTTGTTGGTCTTAAAGGTGCCACTAGACTCAAATTCTTCTGTTGCTTCAGACCAACACTGTGATCCACTTGATACCATACTGATGAAAAGGTTACAAAGGTAGAAGACATTGAATTGCCGTGAAAAGAGGGGTGATAGTGTACAATAAACACTGCAATATACTATATACCCCGGTGATAGTGTACAATAAACATTGCAATATACTATATACCCCTTATATAAGCAAACTCCTGAGGTGATTCATTATAGTATAGTTGTTGGGTTTTGATAGTGAGATATTGAAAAAATGGTATTTAGCAGAGATAATATAGGCCAGCAGAGCCTGAGTAAAATAATTCAGACTGAGAGTCCATGTGTGATTAAAATATAAAGTTTTTATTAAATTCTAGCATGGGAAGGGTAACTGGGATGAAAATAACAATAGAGCTAAATCGGCTACATCCTTACACTACAAAGACAAAACTAGAAGAGAGAATTATGGCTGCTCTCCTTTTTCTTGAGAACACCAAAACAAAGACGGGAAGAGAAGCCATAAAATGGTAATACACCTTGACACTTTAGTCCCAATCAAATTCCTAGATCAGGGAGAAAATTCCCGGGCTTCCTACATCTAAAGAACATTGGTTACATGAGAAACATGTGACTTCCTGTGAGTAACATAAACATTTAACCCCAGATATACTGAGTGTTTTCAACTTGTAATACCCAACAATAGTTCTGGCCCCTTTAAAAGAATGCCCTCTTGAACATTTCCATTTTGCACATTCTACACAACAACAGAGGTGTGGGGGCCTTCCTGACAGCCCCCAGCAGGCCATTCCACAATATGGAGACCATATGGTGCAATCCTTAGGACACTTTCTTGGAAGTAAGCACCATTGAACAGACTTGCATAGGATTCTGAGTAGAGCTGTTTAGGATTGCTGTCATAATCTCCTTCTTTAGCAGTAGCCAGAATGCATAAAACTTTAGCAGGAGCAACTTTCCTGGTATGAAGATTAAGTGGTAGAAAAAGACTTCACCTTCTAAATTTCTCTTTGTTTGGCAGATGATAAAAGCATCAGTTTTAGGCTTACCACTCCTTGCAAAATCATAAGAAAATGATGTTTTATATATCCTGTTGTTGTGTAACAAAGCTGCTTTTTGCTATTATGGTACATCTTACCTTTTTCATAAATATTCCTGAAATTAAGGGATGTTCCCTTCAAATAAGTAACAGGAGGCAAGCCTATATAGGCCCCGGTCACACGGGAAGATTAGATCCGCAAGAGGGACGGATTGGGGCGCATCAAGCGGGTGCGATCACACCGCAACATCTGGGAAGCGGCACGCACCCGTCCCCGATCCGTCTCTTCTGGCCGAAGATGCGGAGTTAAAATAAACCTGCTAAGCACTACTACCTACCAGAAAATCCACTGCACGGGCGGCCGTGTGATCGTCGATGCGCCCGTCTCTCACAGCATGCGAGGTCCCCTGCCGAACTGCGCATCAGCCTCGCCTCGCTCTCCTGTCCATGGCTTCCCCCTCACACCTGATCGTGCTGGGGAGCATATGTGCGGTGGCTCGGGGGATCTGTCTGATCCCGCTGCAGCGCTTCTCTTTTGCTGCGTCTCTAAAAAGCCGCACTTCAGCCGTGCCTTTCCCCCTAGTGTGACCGGGGCCATAGATTTGGGCTCATCAAAAGGAAGGTGCCAACCTCCTCGTAGTAAGTAAACAGAATGTTGTGTGTGTGTGTTTGGTAGAAGTTGCTCACCCATTCAGCAGCAATTGATATGCTTGTATCATGATTCAGCACTAACGGAGAACTCCTAAGAAGGTCTACGTAAAGGTAAAGGTTCCCTTGCTTGAAAGCCAGTTGAGTCCGACTCTAGGGTTGCGGTGCTCATCTCCGTTTCAAAGCCGAAGAGCCAGAGCTGTCCGAAGACGTTTCCGTGGTCATGTGGCTGGCATGACTAAACACCAAGGCGCACGGAATGCTGTTACCTTCCCACTGAAGTGGTACCTATTTATCTACTTGCAATTTCTTGCTTTCGAACTGCTAGGTACTCAGCAATAAATCCAATTGAGTTGAAAAGGATTTACTCCCAGGTGCAGAGAAATCAAAACCCAGTAGAATCAGTGGAGGTGATACTGATAGCAATAACAGCAGCAACCACTCTATAGTAACATGCTAGCTGTTGGTCACAAAGTGTTTGCCCCTGAGAAGTCATTATGTGCCTTCCAAGATCAGCCTCTTGGAAACTGTAACATTCTCCTTCTTCCCTGCCAATGCTATTCAATGCGTGTAAGAAAGATGTATTGTTTATTTTTCTGGCACAAAGTGAACTTTAAAATGTGATTACTTAATTGAAGAAAACATTTCCTGACATGTTGAGAATCAACATTGGAATCAAATCTTCTGCATTTGGTTATAGAGAGGATGAGTGCATTCTAGCCTGCTTAATCCACATGAATCCCAGCGCATTCATTTTAACCACAAAGCCATTTGGCTGTAAAAACAAAATGCAACAGAACAGTGTGAAATGGTTTGCCCTCAATTAAACAGTTTAGTCCACGCATATTGCTTGGCTAATTGAATTTATCTTACAAAGAATCTTGTATAATTCCTTTGAAAATGTTCTAGCAGTAGAGAAATAATGCAAAGCATTTAATACATCTTTCTTTGTTTTAAAAACCCCAGATCTGTCTTCTGTGTAGTTCATGTACAGCCAGCTTCTCTGTTCTTTATTCTTGAGGGCTACTCTATTCTACAAATGCTAATTTGAAGGCTGGAGCAGTTTAATGGTCAGTTTTCTTAATAAAGTTGGCCATTGCCAACCAGTTGTCAACTGATCAGATAAAGATTGGCCTGGCATGCTCCTGTGCTGTATTGCTAAGATATGCTGGAACTGGCAGATGATGTTTTTGGCGGCATGCTGTCAGACTCTGTCATCACTCCTCTGCAGACTGATGTGTTTGTTAAAAGCAGCTTGATCACTTGAGCAGGGGCTGGTTTATAAAGGTGGCAATCTTACTACCTAGCAGTAAAGACTTTACAGGTCTGGAACACAGGCACTTGGGACGTGTAAGGCTGTTTCTGAGGCAGGGGCTGAGCAATAACGGGCTCCATGGAAGGTGCCCTCTGCAGTGTTCCTTTGCCATTCAAGGGGGCACAGGACACAGCACCCCCATCAGATGTCTCAAATGCACTCGATATCCTCCTTCATTTAAATAGAACCTCTGGGGACCATATACAGGGACCATGTGGGAAGGATAAATCTAGCCCATTTGTCAAGTTAAATGTTTTCAAAATAATCATTAGTGTTGCATGTTTTATAACTAGAGCAAGGTTTTTTAAAAAATAATATATCTAATAGCAGCCTGCAAACTAGAGTTGCATTGTACCCTACTGTATTACTGAGCATACTGTATTATACTCAGCCAGACCTAATGCAGCATTAGGGGGCTTTTGCAGCTGTGCTCAGCTTTGCATTTCATATTTCTTGTGGAGTTATTGTACAGAGCTCTTTCAGTGCTTAGAACTGAAATAGGGTTATATTTATATTTGAATTAAAGCCAGTTGAAATCTACAACGGTACAAGACGCATTAGCTGTTCAAAAGGTATCAGTGCACTATGAACAGCACTCTTCCAGAGTCTCAAGCATGAAAAAGAACCAATGTTTTAGCCCAAATGGAAGGCCTTCTCTGTTATTCACAAAATTCCACCTTAAAGCATTCAGATTTGGGAGATCTCTGTAGCTCAAAAACATTATTTCCCTGGAAACCAATGGCATGGCATTTGTTCTGTAGCTCTCTTCCTTGCCATTTTGTTTTTCGTTTGCTTTTGAACACCTTCAGTGGACAACTGCTTGTTCTCTTAGAATTGGGTTCCTGCTCTTTGGAGCTGAAGTGGAGACCCATCTCTCCTTGCGTCCGTTTTATTGGCCACACTAGATTTCCTTGATCTGGTTCCATCCAGAACGACCGTGTGGGGTTTTTTTTCTTCAACTTTCTTTGACTTACCATGTGTGAGATGATTGTACCCTCAGGAATTCCATCCAGAGTGCCGAAGCGCAAAAGAAAAACACGCCACCAGCTCTTTCTCTAGAGCAATACAAACATTTCCTTAAACCTTCCTATCTCAAGGGGGAAATTGACAGAATAAACTTTTCACCCAGAAAGCCCAGCTTAAGCAGCTCTAGGGCTGAAGCCTCCGCCTCCCTCTGGCATTCTTGCATCATTGATTTCTGCACCATTTTGCCAATAAAAGCAACTGTATTCTTTGATTCCAGCCTGTCCTACAATGGAAAAGAGGCCAGAGTCAACAACTAAGTTGTACATTTTACTAATAGAAAAAAGGTGTGGAAGCTAGCAATGCTGCTACTCCTGTGCTTCTCTAGCCATTGTTAGAGAGATCATGCTCCCATGAAGCAGAGCCAACAGTCAGTCCTGACAATCGGATGTACCAATAAGATGTGTCCCTCTGGAAAAGGCTACCAGCTATTGGTGCAGCTACAACAATCTTAAATCCATAAGCAGGGCTGTCAAAATGTATTTATTTTCCTTTATACCCTGCCTCTTTCCTCAGTGGGCGCTAAAAGTGGCTTATATAATTCTCCTCTCCCTTTCTATCAACAGAAATTTCTACTGCATCCAACCCAGTGAAGGCTTACTAGCCATGGTTATTCATGGTTCATGACATCTAGAGGGGTGTTTTTGAAAAGTGACTAGAAATGGCAGTTGGTACATAGAGCACCAGTTTGGTAACAAATGCACTGTTACTTCCCAGGCCCAGTGTAAAATGGCTTCTTTTAACCTTTAAAGTCCTACGTGCTTTGGGCCCAGGCAACCTTCATCTCCTATCAAATCTATCCACCTATTAAGGGCTTCCATGGATGCTCTGCTCTGTGCCCTCGCCATCAGGAGTGGCATCGAGACTGTGGATGGCACAGACTACATGCAGATGTTTGCTTCATTCCGCTCCTGTTAGTGTTCAGGTGGTAGGTCAGGCTGATTGTGTTCTGGAGACCCTTTGAAATGCTCTGTTGGTTGCTGTTATGATCCTGCAGAAGTTTCATGATACCAGGCATGTCATCCTAGGGAATTGCTTACAGTTCTCATCCTGAGCATTTCCTCCTGCTCTTTGCAAAGCTTTTGGGAATAATCTAGTGCCAGTAAAATAAGACACAAACATGTTTTATTTGGCAGTCGTCTAATATCTTTGTCCAGAATACACTTGCCTTGTATATTAATAAACCTGTTTACAAAGTAACCTGGATTTTGTAAAAGGTTGCCTTCGCCCTGCCCAGGATCTATTCACACGCAAAACACCTCCAGTTTTCAATAAATAGTTCCAGCACTGCAGCTTTCTTAGGTCAGCCAATTAATTTTCCACTTTAGTAAACAGTCTGCCCACCTGACAGGAAAAACACCCTCTATCTGGCCAGCCGCTGCTGGAGAAAATGTGCTGGGCGAGATGGACTGATTCAGCAAGACAATTTCTTATGTTCTTATCCAAGTGGCTGAGATCCAAAGAGCTATTTTAAGGCTTGGGCACTGCCAAGGAATATTTTGCTTTCTCCCCCTTGGCTCTACAGACCTCCTGCATGCCATTTCACAACCTGCCTTGGCAAAAACTCTCACCTTCAAAAGTAATTTGGGCCTGCTTGGGAATCACAAGCCCAAAGCCCTCCTGGGTACTTAAAACTAGCTGTTCAGTTCTTTTACAGACACTACCTCCATAAAAAAGGAAAGATCGAATTTGAACTGGCTATAGCTTGAAGAGGTTGTGTTGGAACCAAAAGATGTAGCTCACAAACCTGTCCTAACAGGATACCCTTCTTCCTTTTTATCTTCACAAGAACTCCATGAGGTAGGTTAGTCACGGAGAGCACGACTGGCCCAAGGTCGCTCAGCAAGCGTCATGGTAGAGTAAGGATTTGAACCTGGATCTCTCAGAAGCCGGTCCAATCTTCTAACCACCACTACACCAAGCTGGCATCCCAGAGCTGAGCAAGAATATAGAAGAAAATAGGTGCTGGGTGGAGCTCTCCTGCAGGATGAAGTTCATCCTGGAGAACAAAGAACAGATTTAGGCTGGCCTAACTAAGATCAGCAGATATCATTTGATTACTATGCATGCAGGACAGGAAGCTTGTATAGGGAAGTGGATGACGTCTGATGGCCACACTCACTTAAACACATAAATTGTAACCACTGTAACTCACCACAGAGAGCCAATGTGGTGTTACAGCTAGAGCAGTGGGCTTGAAGCAAGAGGATTTGGGTTCAAATCCCCATTTAGCCGTGAATCTACTGGGTGATCTTGGACCAACCAATCTTCTCAAGTTCGCCTTCTTCAGAAGATAAAAATGGGATAACCAATTGGTAAGTTGCTTTGTTACCTTAACATGCGGCAGATAGTCTATGTCAGTGATTTCTTTAAGTCAAGAAAATAGCCCAGGAGGAAAGGATGAAGGTTTCTTCCCTTCCCCAGCAGTGTGACTCTGGTCAGATGGGAGTCTTTATGACTCAGATCTCCTAAACAGCTTGGCTCTCCTTGAAGGAAGGGCAGAGAAACATGGGATGAAGAAAGATTTGTGGTCCTTCTACAGGCTTGCTTGAAGATGCAGAAGACTGTCCTGTCTTTCCAGTATGGAGTAAACATTATTGCCGTCTGTACAAGTATTACAAATGAACTTAAAATGTGAGTGAAGAGAGATACATTTTTTAAAAAGTAAATACAGAGAAACAGGATTTACAAGAGGTTATAGTTTGTCTTTAAAAAAAAAAAGTATTTGGTGCTATAAATCCGTATGCTTTTCCATCTGTTCTGCAGAGATAAGGCTGATTCATGAATTATGTTTAGAACTTTTTTTAAAGGACTGGACATTTCCAATCTGTCAGTCATGTTATTTACTGTGGCACGGAATCTGAATTTATAGCTGGTTATTAAAATGTCTGTGCAGGATCTCCATCCCAGCTTGATACTGCATTATTTTTTTATTGCCAGCTATTTTTATCCCCCAAAAAATTGAATTTGAAAGATGGTGGCTGTACATTTGATGACCTGCTTGTATTTATCAAGGACATTGCAGCGAAACGCAACTGCACAGGAAATCCCATTAGAACATGCTGGACCTGGTTGGAAGGAGTATGTTAACCTGTCACTCATGTCACTGGTTTTGAATGCACTCTGCTCCATTGTAAATGCCTCTTCTCCGAGAAGTCTGGCTTCATAAAAGTGGCAGTGGTCCTTGATGTACTCAGCAGAGGATAGGAAAGAAAACATGGCTCTGAATACCGCACATTGATTGCTGCAAATTGAGTGTAGGATGAAGAGTGTTCACTGTATCCCCACTCTGAAATAACGTGTTACAGAACTGAGCATCTATTCATAGAGACTGGACCAGCTCCAAGTCATGAGCGTAAATTTACTTGTATCATCTTTGCCGGGCGGAATTGTGGTCCCCTGTGCCTGCTTGCCCTTTGATTTGAGAAAACTGTTTATTTGTTTAGGCCTGTAATGATATTATCCACAGGGCTGCAGGCACAGAGAGAGGATTAGGAATTCCTGGAGGAGAAACTTTGTGTTTGATTACCCTGACAACCTTTTGTGACACAAGCCAACAGTGACTTTTCTTTGTTGTTATTCTCTCTCTGCAGAGGTTTATTTTTGTCTCTTGCAAAATGGAGAGGGGTGTCTTCTTGAAGGAAGCAAAGCAAAATCTGAGGCTGTCATCCACAGCCAGTGAATCAGAATGTTTCTGCTTTTTTGTTTGTCTGTCTGTTTGTTTGTTTCAAAAAGGAATGACTCTTTACCGCCTGACCTACCATCTAGCTCTGGCTGAAACTGATGAGGCAACCAGTTGAAAAGCAAAACTAAGGCTGCGGTCACATGGAGCATTAGTCATGCTACAGAGACGGAAGATAGGCGGATTTTCCGGGCGTGATCACATCGCAACATCTGGGAGGCATAGAGCTCCCGTGGTGAACCTGAGGCTTCCCGCGGAAGATGCGGAGTTAAAAACTAGTCCCTCCGAGGTACTAGTTTCTGGAAACCGCGGGGCAAGGGCTGGCGTCTGATCGCGTTTCTCGTGGTGGTATCCAGCGCCCGCCCATGTCCCTTCGCAAACAGGTTTTAGAACATAAGAACATAAGAGATGCCAATGTTGGATCAGGCCAAAGGCCCATCCAGTCCAACACTCTGTATCACACAGTGGCCAGAAATACCAGTGCCATCAGGAGGTCCACCAGTGGGGCCAGGACATCTGAAGCCATCCCACTGTTGACCCCCCCAAGCACCAAGATGACAGAGCATCACTTGCCCCAGAGTCCCTATCTATACCTTGTGGCTAATAGCCACTGATGGACCTCTGCTCCATATGCTTATCTAATTCCCTTTTGAAGCCGTCCATGCTTGTAGCTGTCACCACTTCCTGTGGCAGTGAGTTCCATGTGTTAATCACTCTTTGGGTGAAGAAGTACTTCCTTTTATCCGTTCTAACCCGACCGCTCAGCAATTTCATGGAGTGCCCACGGGTTCTTGTATTGTGAGAAAGGGAGAAAAGTACCTCTTTCTCTACCTGCTCTTTCCCATACATAATCTTATAAACCTCAATCATGTCACCCCTCAGTCGTCGTTTCTCCAAGCTAAAGAGCCCTAAGCGCCTTAACCTTTCCTCATAGGGAAAGTGTTCCAACCCTTTTATCTTTCGAGTTGCCCTTTTCTGCACTTTTTCCAAAGCTATAATATCCTTTTTAAGGTGTGGTGACCAGAATTGCACACAGTATTCCAGATGTGGTCGCACCATTGATTTATATAAGGGCATTATGATATTGGCTGATCTGTTTACAGTACCCTTCCTAATAATCCCTAGCATAGCATTGGCCTTCTTTATTGCAGTCACACACTGTCTCGACATTTTCAGTGAGTTATCTACTACAACTCCAAGATCTCTCTCTTGATCAGTCTCTGCCAGTTCAGACCCCATCAACGTGTATTTATATTTAGGATTTTTGGCTCCAATGTGCATCACCTTGCACTTGGCCACACTGAACCTCATCCATCTTCAAAAACGATCCAACAGGTCTCCCTGGGATCTCGCTAGGCAGAGTAGAATCGCCAAACCTTCATACGCTTGTCCCGGTGGTCGCTTCAAGTCCAATACTGGGAATCAGGGCAGGACCTTTGGGGCAGAGAGTAGCCCCCCTGTACTGGCTGTCGGCCGGAGGAGGGGCTTTCCAAAGCCCCCTGGCTAGGACCCCATTGCCTATGGGTTCCATGGGGGAGCACGCACAATCACGCTCCCTCCTACTCCCCGATTCATGGCACACGTCTCTCGGAGTAGCGAGAAGACATGGCCATCGCTGAAGCACGGAGAACTGAAAGTCCAGCCTCAGGAACCTTGACCCAACTTAAGTGCCTCTTCTGCTTCCTCCAATGCAAGAACCACTGAAGTTGGAGAAGACTCCTTAGGGTGGAGGAAAGCTTCAGACTTGAGCCAAAAAGAAAGGTGGGGTATAAATATTTGAACAAACTTTGCTCAGTGGAGTGGTAGGACAGGGGTAGGAGCCACCCCACTGGTGCTAATCCTGTACTTCCTGCAACAACACAGACATACATTTAAAAAATACCCGTGTTTAGTTAACCTTGGACCAGGATTTCCAGATATACATTCACAGGCATTTGAAGATGCATGTGTAAGCATTCATCACATCCACACGTTCTGGGTTTGCTGCAAGAAACACAGAGGTAACACTGGTGTTTCCCAAAGGAATTGTAACATGTGGAGGTGCCCTTACTGACATGGTGCCTCCCAGAGCTGTTCTGGGAGCTGATGAGAGTCAGAATGGAAAACCCTCTTCACACTCAAATAAAGTCATGGTCCTAAGTGCACAAGATCCATGCAGATCATTCCAAAGAGACTGTCTTTTGCTCTGATGGGTAAACATGCTGTTCTGAGGATTAATGATAATTCAGCATAACTAGGCTGAAGACAGGGCTGCAAATCCTTTTGAAAGAAGAGATTCAAACTTGCTTTCGGTTCATCTACTGTTGAGTACGGAAGGGTTGTTTCAGAGGGAGAGGCGAAAAGAAATGTTCAGCATACCGTTTCAACACTACCCCCTCCTGCTGCAAAAAAGATCTACATTGCAGTGTGCTTCCCTTTGTGTCTGCTGGGGGGGGGGGGTTGATGGGAGAGCAAGACAGATTTTTAATGAGAATCAGACTTTTCCGCTGTGCAATTTATATCTAAACAGCCCTTCAAGGGTCTTTAACAAGTCTATAAACAGTCTCAGAATTGCCAAAAATCATTTACAAATAAAGCTTTCCCAGATCTGTGCCCAGTCTGAGCAAAGAGTACAATGCTTTTCTTTTTTTCTTTTTTTCAATAAATATTTAGCTACGGGGAGGGGTGGGGGGAAAGGCCAAGGGTAACAAAGAACATTGGTTGTTTAGATTGCCTGGCCCATGCTAGAACTCCCTCTTTGCAGCTGACCAGTGCTACATATAGGTTAATTTCCACATGGAGCTGTAGAAATTCTATCCCTGGTTTGTGAAGTTTGGGTCAGCCAAAGCATGTTAATCTGTTTAGCATGTGTGCTTCGTGGAGGAGCGAGACCACCGCCAGGCAAGAGAAGCAGCAGCAGCCGCAGTCCTTGGGGGTAGTTAATAAAGAGCTGAAGGGAAAGACATTTAGAAAGAGTTCAGTTTGCGAGCTGGGGCAGCTTGGGCACATGTTTAAAGTTTCCACCCTCTCAGAAAACTGAGAACTCAGTAGATTGCTTAGAGCAGGGGCCACACACTCAAGTGCCAAGAGATGGGGTAGAGGGAGGAGAAGGGTGGATGGAGAGGCGACGTGATTGAGGAGTTGCTAGAAACTACTGAGGCCAGAGGTACCACTGTAAAGACTTATGCCCAAACACTCGGCAAGGAAAGAGACATTTCCCTGTGAGAAGCGCTCTTTAGTGACAGACTCGCAGACAAATCCCACTCACATTTTCTTAGCAAATTTCATACTAGCAGTGCAAGGAGTTTATTTACTTCATTTATGCCTCACTTGCACCCCCAGCTGGGATCCAAAGCGGCTCCCAACATTTTCTCCTTCTCCATTTTATCCTCACAACGACCCTGGGAGGTAGGTTAGGCTAAAAGTGTGACCAAGCTTCCACGGCAGGGTGGGATCCTGGAGCTGGGTCTCCCAGATCCTCGTCAGATGTTCACTGGCTCTTTAGTCACAAAGTCACAATTTTAAGCACTAAGCCACTTCAGATGCCTGATTCCCCTTTTGCCATTATGACAAGTGGATTTTTTTCAAACTTTATTTTGAAATTATAAGAACCTCACAGAACTACCATTCCTAGAGTTCCTTGGGTTCCACTGCAGGGTCCATTGCCGTTAAAAACAGACTTGAAACTAGGTTCAGATGTATACTGTAGACACACACTCAAGACCTTTGCTAGTGGGTCTTCAGATAAATTGCTCCAAGTGAATGTAGTAATTAATTCAGAGTAAAATTCTGAGGATCAGGTTGCACATTTTACCAATTTCCGTGAAAATACGCTAGAACATGTGTGTGTACACCATACATTTAAACTACTTTCAAGGTTCTGTAACAATTAGCTTGGCTCCCAAGCAAGTAAAATTGGTGTTCTAAAGATCTAGAGATCTTTTATACAAAAGTTTAATGACATTCCCTCTGCTCATCAGGCAATGAATGTTTAAAGTTATAGTTCAGTTGCGCTCAAAATGAACAACCTGGGATGAGCAACAAATTCTTTGGGTCTTGGCTGTCAACCTCCAACTTTTCCTTTCTTCCCCTCTCTCCCTGTCTTTCTTACAGAGTTAAACACTTAAAGCATTTTAACCTAATCAAAATATTTGCTGATGAGTATTTATTTTTACAAGTTCTGGCTTTTGGCTTTAGACTTCCCTTTAAACAATATAGACTGCAGTATTAATTTGTTGTAAAACCAAATGTGGTTAGGATTATTCTGCTCTGACTCTGGAGATCAATCACTGGTGAGAATATCTCTATTAGAGTAAAATAAGCAGTTAGAAGCACATCTTTCGGCATTCGACAGCATAACTTGTGATGCCCTAAGCATATGTGCCTCAAAGCAAACAAAGCTGGGTGAGTTTTTGAAGCAAACTGGGCCTCTTTCATGGTATCTCTCCAGCAGCCAGAAAACAAAGACTTAAAGCAAATATAAGAGACTCAGGGATTCCTAACTGGGTTGCCAGCTGCCTGGAGGAGAAATATGTCCCGTTCCTTTAATAAGAGGCTTAATGAGGTGTTATTTACCAGGTGATGTTATTTACCTCCAAGCCATGAAAAACTTTCTCTGTCCATTTCCACACATTAAGCCTCTATTAAAGAGATTGGACCTTTTCAACTGGGCCCCTCTAGTACCAAACGGACTGAGTTCTTCAGAACTTTGCTGAAGTGTATCTAACTCTAAAGGTTCTTCCCATCTCCAGCTTACTCCTGCAACTTTCTCAGCCTGCATATCCAAGTTTCCCTCTCTGTCCTTCCATTGGCCCCAGAGAAAGCCCAGAAAAAAACGCAAAAACAAAAACCACGTACCCACATGACCTTAATCCAATTTGCTACCTTCCATGAGATGCCTTTGGTGACATAGCTTTTATTTAATTTTTATCTCACCTTTCAGACAAAGTTGCCTCTCAAAGGGACTCTAATATTCAGGAAACAATGTGGATGGAAGGCACTATATACATGAAGGAAAATAAGAGTCAGCCTTACAAACGGGAATAAACCCACAAGCAATGGAAGAGGAGTGGAGGGGGACATAGAAGAAGGAAATAATTTGACAAAACCGGAACAAAGTAGTGAGTTGTTAGCAGGCCCTTGCATCCGGTTAGGGCCAGCTGATCTTTCCGTCCTGGGTGTTCTTGGGGGGGGGGGGGACGACACACCATCTCTCACCAGTGGCCTGCAGTTCTGTGGCTGGGGGCAGGGCCTTCTCTTCCCTTTTTGTCCCACTTCGTATTGTTCATAACAAGGAAGGCACACAAGGCATCTGGCAGCATAAACGTCTGGGAGAACATGAATGCTTGCACCTTTTTTGTCACTTCTGTTTGTCCTAAGCTGTTACATGGCATTTGCTTTTGGATTTTACTTTGGAGCAACACAGCTACATGCAAACTCTAATAATGGTGAAACATTTTGAAACAAAACACCGTTCAAAGCTCATTGGAATCTGTACTAAAATTTCCAAGCTGTACAAAAGCATAAAGTCTTCTGAAATAAGCTTTTAAAAAATGGTATCCTGAAGGATGAAGGAACAGGTTTGGTCACCTTCCTTAGGGAGAGGCTTCCTTAGAACAGTCACCACCGCTGCAGAAAAAGTCTTGCATCTTGTCACCACCCGCCTAACTCTGGATGGACGGCTTTGTGTCTTTGGGCATATGGTTGGATGCTGGACAAGACAGACCACTGGTCTGACCCAGCAGGACACTTCTTATGTTCACTTACATCAGTCTCACCAAATAACCTAAGCACATAGGGTAGAGGAATCAAACCCACATATAGGAACCAGGAATAGTAATAGTATTCCTTGAGGAGCTCTGATACAGGGGTAAAACAGACAATCACTTGTTGTTGCTACTTTAAAGAATACCCATGTAGAGTTTTATGGATACTGTGGACCACCAAAAGGATAAGTAAGTGGGGTTCTAGAGCAAATCAATCCTGAGCTCTCCCTAAAAGCTAAAATAACTAAACTGAGGCTATTGTACTTGGGTCACATTGTGAGAAAACAAGAGTAACTGGAAAAGACAATAATGCTAGGAGCAGCAGGAAAAGAGGAAGACCCAACATGAGATGGATTGACTCAACAAAGGAAGCCATGGCACCCAGTTGGCAAGACCTGAGAAAAGCTGTTAATGACAGGACATTTTGGAGAACATTAATTCATAGGGTCAACATAAGTCGGAGGTGACTTGACGGCACTGAACACACAGAGAAAGAGAGATTTGTGGTGTGCAGCACCATGCTTGGTTGAAACGTACCATGTTTGTGGTTCCAGGTGTGGGCCTGGTGAAACTCAGTTGAACCTGAAGCCAAATTGCTCCAGACACAATTAAAGCCACCACATGTGACGCACATGGACATGTGATGACTATGTGGTATGTTGTCATCCATTTTTACCCTAAGAAACAAATCTAGCTGTTCTCTCACATACAAAGAATCGTATATCCCTGTACTTATATCCACAGCATTGCCACTGAGAACAATGGGGTCAGAATTTTAGATTGTACGTGTTGCTGATTTTGTTTCTTTAAACTTATTCTGGGGCTTCTTTTTCAAAAGATCCCTGGAATTTGTCCTCAGTAATATATTTGCAGATTACTTACTCTAGTGTTACTCTACTCATGCTAAAAAGAGCAAACGAGTTTTGCATTACAATCTGTACTTTGCATGTTTCCAAAATATACCTGTACATTACATAAGGTTCAAATTTGCAAAAAAAGGAGCCATCTTTCCCCCTTCCAACAAAATGTACTCCAAGACATAAGAATAATAGCTAAGTGATGGTGACTGGAACAGCTTTTTACCTAACTCTTCCTCCTTCTGTTTGGTCTTGGGGTTATAAATGAGAAGAGCTATTCTGAAGATTCCATCTTGTGTCATGCCCCCAAGTTGGACCGGGTGGACTGTAAAACTAATGTCGGCAAAGGAAGACCCAAATGAAAGATCTGCAGCAAAGTGGACCTCAAGCACCAGTCAACAGATGTAAAGGTTTAATGAAACATCAGCCAGTCCATTGAGGTTTCAGTAGTTTAGCACTAAATAGCACAAAATTACGTTTTTTCTATACCAAAGTATTTTAGCATAGTGGACACATCCAGTATCAAAACCTGAAGCAGCTCCTCCGGACTCCTTGGGATTCCAGACCTTGTGGCCAGATGATGACCCATCTAAAAAAAAAATCTGAAAACATTAGTAGGGTTAGATCTCAGTCCTGTCTTCACTCTGTACTTCTATTAATATAACTGACCTCAGAGTCTGCCCGTATTCTCGCAAAGTCTTTGTTTGCATAAAGGAAGTGACAGACTGTGCACATCAATTTCACTCTGTCAGGTAGAGACAGATGAAATAGCAAGATAGATCTCTGCTACTTACATGTTTATTACAGAGAACAGCTTACACCGGGAAAGGGTGAAATCCACAGTACACTCAGAATGAGAGGGGGGAGGGAAATTCCATTAATTACAGAGGCTCAGGGCTGCACTTTAAACCCAATTATAATTTGTCATAAGGCAATCCTAAATGCTTTACATGGAGAATAGGCACTGTAAGCATACTTGGCAGAAAATAAGTCCCCTTGGATTGAGTGGAACTTCAGAGAAAATAGGTCCAGGGCTGAGCTGCAAGTCTTGTTTATTTCGATAGTGCTTACCTGCATATATATATAGGCCTAGGAAAGGGGCTTAAGAGTGCTCCTGATGCTGGACAAAATTCATTCCAATTATGCCATCAGACATAACAGAGAATATCGTTTACTTGCAACCATTGTAATATGTGGAAGAACAGTGGAAATGAAACCATCTATGGAACTTTCTTGGAGGTCCCAGTGTGAGCAAAATGCTGTCTTCTTATTACAGCTGAGCAAACAATAGATTGAACACTTGCTCTGGTGAGGCCAGTTCCATTAACTTCAAAGGGGATATTGCTGAAATGAAATATTAACAAGATCTCATATTTGAGTTTTACAAACAAAGAACATCATGATTAAAAGTCCTGACCGTGCTAGCTCTCTTGATGCAATAACTTGGTGTTTTAAAAATGAGGAGTGGAATCTACTGGAAACTCCTCCAATACATTGAAACATATAGGAAGTTGATACCCTGAAGCACATTTGGTATCCAGTGTGCAAAAGGATAACATGTTTGCTGCTGGGAAAGGGGTTTTCTTGATCAGTCCTGGAAGAGATAATGGTCTGTGAAGAAGATGTAAATCTTGAAGTCATCTTGGTATCACTACACCAGACAAATGCCATTTCTTTGCCACTCCTTCAATGATCTCTGCTGAAGTCTGGAGTCCACAAAAGAAGCTGTATTGCATATGTCATTCTGCAGAACTGCAAGTACCAAGGAAACTATGCAAAAGGAAGAAGTGAAGAATTCAACAAGACATAGAGGGAAGGAGGGGAATGACATGATGAAAATGATGGGGCACACCCCATATAGACCCACAAGCCCCACAAAACTGAGGAGTGTTCAATGACAAAGAGAGTTGCCGTCTTTGATGTTGGGGAGAGTAACCACATGGAAGCACGTGGAACTGAAGTGCTGGTGCTGTAATTATCTCCTGGCCCTGGACTCACACTGAGAAAAAGCTATCTCTTCCTGTATGAACCATGTAACAAATACACTTCTCCAGTGTTCCTGTTCATTGTATCACCCTACAGGACAGTAAAATCTGGTGACCTGTTTGTAAGCTTTCTCTGTAGTAGCCCCTCTTCTTTGGAATGGCCTTCCAGAAGATGGACTTCTTGGCTGGGCTTAGGCGATCTTTGAAGGCTGTGTTCTTTAGATGGACTTCATGTGAAGCCACCAGGTAACATCAGGTGGGCCATGCCTCATCTCTCTTTAGTACTGAACCCTCCTCAGTACTGTGTCTCGTAGGTCTAATAATAGGGTGTGCCCATTTATTTCCATCAGTTCACTCATCTCCTCTCCTCCATTTTAAAAATGATGTTTACATATTGTTTTTAACTTAAAATACTTTACTGTTTTATATCTGATGTAGTGTTTGTAAGCCACCTTGAGTTCATCAAGAAGGGGGAAATGTAAGTGTCTTAAAGTAAATTAATTAATAAAAATGTTTTCCCAGTCAAACTGGTAGTATCAAGTTATCCAAGTGTCAAGGTCACTCCCGTAACAAACAGAGAAGGCACAAGCAGCTAACAGAAAGAGTTCTCCCTGAAACCTTTAGGTGGGACCCAGTATTCCCTCCAAGCTGAGTTAATGTGAGCTAGCTGATAGTTTTTAGCCAGTTTGGTGTAGTGGTTAAGTGTGCGGACTCTAATCTGGGAGAACCAGGTTTGATTTCCCACTCCTCCGCTTGCACCTGCTGATGTGACCTTGGGTCAGTCACAAGCTCTGGCACAGCTGTCCTTGAAAAAGAGCAGTTTGTGTCAGAGTTCTCTCAGCCCCACCCACCTCACAGGGTGTCTGTTGTGGGGAGGGGAAGGGAAAGGAGTTCGTAAGCTGCTCTGAGACACCTTTGGGTAGTGAAGGGCGGGGTATAAATCCAATCTCCTCCTCCTCCTCCTCCTCCTTCTGTGAGCTAGCTGATAGTTTTTAGCCTCCGGCTCACACATTTTTTATCTTAGCTCAGGAAGGATGGCTCCAGAGCAAACTAATTCATGCAGATGCCAAATCTCTCGCTCACAACTTTAATGCCAGTAGCTCACAAAGTAGAATTTTTACTCACAAGACTCCAGAGCTTAGAGGGAGCATTGGTGGGGACCTCATCAGGGGAAGCAATATTTGTGTGCCCTGTTATTAAACTTTGGGAGATCATGACTGTGTCATAAATAAGGATACCACCATAAACCCTTGCTTAAGGCTCAGCAGCCTCTATCTGCAACCACTTGTAACTGCCACAAGCTGATCAATGAAAGCCCTTAGTTCAAAATGAAATGTTATAGGATATTCCTCCTTGGAAGCTTGAGCTGAATACACATTTTTGTGTTGAAGTCTCCCATGAACTTGGTTTCATTTTGATTATACATGATATTGGCATAAAACAAGTGAAACAAATAAAGTGAAACAATCATCTCTCAACTGTTCTCACAAAAATCCATCTACAGTTGCTGGGAATTCCAAATGTTTAGGGAAGCAAGGAAAAGAGTAAGTTTGGCCAATAAATTGCAAGTATCAAACTTATTTTCACACTTAGAAAGTTTCCTTCTATAATGGGAGCTTTAAAAAAAAAGTATTTGAACTCATAAATTCCAAAAACAGACAATAAAATTTACTAGCACTGAAATAACAGAAGCCTAAAATATTTAGAACATGTTACTTGAGCAAATAACATAATCCTTGGCACATGGGAGCACATGGTTTGCTTCAAACATGTTTCATTTTGTCATTGCAATGAGTGTGCAGTATTTCTCTTTGGGTGCAAGAGTGATTGATGTCCTTGGAAGAGCCGCTTGTAAGAACATGGCAGTTGCCAAAGCAAACACGTTGGAGGGAAGTGAGCGGGAGGGAGAGCTGTACTCCTTGGAGTAGATCTTGGTTTGGGGAGTTCACGAAGAGGTGAGACAGCTAGCTGCAGAACAAATACAAACACTCTGCACACTTCATCTAAATAAATTATATACACAATCTGGCCTTCAGTAGTTATTAACAGAGCATTTACTACTACTACCCTTCCCTCCTGCCCCTATAGAATGCAGGCAGAAAGCCAGCTTGTGCTCCGGTAATGATTTATAACTTTTGCTTCTTGTGAATGGATGTATTACCACTAAGATCTCTTCCATTTTATTTCCCCCCAAAGCTGTTGTTGCCATTCCAAAACAAAACGAGCCGGTCACCTTCTGTCCTAGTGGTCCTGTACTGGATTACTGGTGTGCATTATTAAATTTTGTGAGTGCTGGGTCGAACACGCCAAAGGAAACATTCACCAAGTGCATTGATCCATTTTCCTTTTTTAAAGCCAGTCACAGAAACATGTGTTAAAAGATGGAATGTGAGGCCGCTTGGATCTTTGTTTTCTTTTGGATTAGGCCACCTTTGCAATGTTGACCTAGTGAAGAAGAGGGCTCTGTGTGCCCCTGCTTTCAGAAACTAAGTACTCACCAGACACAGGGCCTTCTCTGTGGTGGTGCCTCAACTCTGGTACTCACTTCTCACAACAGCACATCTGGAGTTTATCTGCTTATCTAATTTTACATTTTGGGTAAACAAAAAACATTTTTAACTCAGACTTTCTGTTAATTATTTTACAAGTGGAGTCCCCCCCAAATATTTTGATTCACTTTTACCTTTATCTGAAAACACATGCAACATACATAAGGTGTTATTCTGGTTCTTTACAGCAGAAAGCAAGTGGCCACCTGGGGTGCTACCACTCAAAAGGCTCTGTCTGAGACTGTAAGTGTTTTGGCACATTGGGTGAACTTTGTATCCTCCCCCCCCCCCATTCAACAAAGAGAAAAGTGAGAAAACTAGAATGAACATGTGACTTACTGGGCACTGAAAATGAACGGTATAAAAATAGAAATAGGTCAGCTCAGTGCTTCTCTCAATCCATGGCTGCTTCCCCCGCCCACTTGCTTTGGTTGCAGTGATCCAGGCAGCCCCAGCCCCACTTCGCACTCCTCTCCCAGGTGGGTTCCTGGGAGGGGGTCAGCCGTGGAGACAGTGGGTACTTGGACAAGGCTAGGAGAAGGACGGGAATGGGGGGGGGAGTGGCTTCCCTTCAGCCTCCCGGAGAAAGGCACATGGAAAAGAGGAGGCTCCTCTGGCCTTTTTGGCACTCCTCAAAACCTGGCACCCAAGGTGATCCCCAGTGGTTGGGGCCAGCCCTCCTCTCACCCCACCCATGCCTGAAGAGAGGGAGAAAGGACTTTTGAGCAAGTGTTTCTGGGGCTTTTGTGCTGGATGCTGTAGAAGGAGACTTCTTTATGAAAGGCATTGTTTCTCCCAGGGATAAGCCTATCCCAGCATTGTTTCTCATATGTTAAAGAATGAGTGTCGTCTACAAGATTAACTCCTTTCTTGGCCATATGCTGCATGTGTGAGTATGACTTGGCTTGATGCATGCTTGGGCTCACTTCCTGGAGTTATCTGCTCTGTGGATCATTCCCTGTTATCTGATTGTGGCCCAGTTGCAGTCAGAACTGCGGTCTGGACACAGCCCACACTTGGGGAGAGGGATGGCAAAAAATTAAATAGATCTATCTCTTCCAGAGATGATAAAATACCTGGATGAAGCTCTGCAAACTACCTTGAACCCAAATCTCCAGCAGTTGTTGGGTCCCGGAGTCCTGCTTTTCCACCTACCTGAATGCTGTGCAAATGACTTTTGCTAAGAGCCAGCCCCAAGAGTCACTTAAGAGAGAGCAGGGGACAGGTTTGTAGGGATCCTTTAAAAAAAAGAAAATGATGCTTGGGAACTGAAGACAGGAATGCTACAGGTGCACCTCTGCCCCACCACAGAGAAGCAGCGACTGTTGGAGGCTTGGCCTGTTGAATACCGGACAGCCGCCGAAGACAAAACATGTGAACCCAACCCCACCCCCGAAACCAGGGAGACTGCCTCGGAGGAGCCTGGGAAATGGGCCAAGGGCCGTCGAACCGACGCTCCTCCGTGGCGCGGCTGGCCAGAGAACAGGAGAGGGAGAGATTCTTCGCCGGGTATTCCTCCCCGGAGACCTTTGGAGCGCCCTCCCAGGCCGCCCTCTTCTCCGCCTTGCTTTCGGGAGCGCTGGGAAAGAGCCGCGCGGGGCG
>NW_015167541.1:420140-441942 GCF_001447785.1 Gekko japonicus | reverse complement strand
TTCCCCCCCCCCCCCCCCCCGTAGGCCCTGCTCCAGGCAAGAGAGGCGCTGCAGGGGCAACGCGGCCGCCGCCGCTGCTGGGGATCCAGCCGGCGGGGTGCGGAGCGCAGCGATCCCGTGTCAGCGGAGCGGCGAGTCTGCTTCCAGCGGGGTTCCGTCCGCCGGGGAGAGAAGCGGCTCTTTCTTCAGGACCTGCTGCTGCTGGGAGGATTTGCCCTCCACCGAGGAGGGTATTCAATGTCGTGGGAGTCTTACTGGGATAAGAGTAGATTTAAAACAAAGGTTTGCGCTGACTTCCTTGCGACCTTGTAAGTAGTTTTGCTTCAGTATGAAGATTTTGGGCAAATGCGGTGCTATTTATTAAACGTGAGGAGGAACCGTCTAAAGCATGAATTCCACGGTGTGAGAGTGGGCGGGGGGGGGGGGGCTCTGGACCGGGACCTCTCCTCAAATTCCCCCTCCCCCACCACCACCACACCATTAAATTGTCTGAGTGATCCTGGGTCAGCCTGCAGGGACCACCGGGCGGACACAGTGGAAAAGCGGAGGTCCCGTGCAGACCACACAGAAAAGAAGAGAGAGGCTGAAATAAAATGTAATGTGATGAAAAGAAAGAGATGCGGGGGGAGAGAGAGAGAGAGAGAGAGAGAGAGAGAGAGAGAGAGAGAGAGAGAGAGAGAGTCGAATACAGCACGTCGGCGATGGCTGCACTGTGCCGGGTGAGAGGGAAGGCAGCGGGTACACCTTGGCCCTCCCGCTTAACTGGGTCAGGGTTTTGCCAGCTCGGGCTGAAACCTTATTCGGGGCTGCCTCTCCAACTCGTCCCAGGCGCCACGTGCAAAGGTCCCCTGAACCGTCCGTCACATCTGTATCCCGCCCCTGCTCCGAGGAGCTCCAGAAGAAGATGTAGCGGAGGAGGTTTCCTTTCATTCGCTTCCCTGAAGGAGCGAAGCGTTACCTCGGAGGAGGGAAAGCTGCTGGGCACTTTGGGGAAAGAGGCGACCGCTGCTGGACTCCCTTGCCTGGCGCAGCCTCTGTTCTGCGCGGGGGACACTCCTCCCCGGCGGTGTCCTTTTTCTCCTGACTCTCTTCTTTATCGTCGCTCACGACACGTCAGACCTCTTGGGAATCCAGCCCAGACCCCAGCAAAGCAGAGAACACGAAGAGGCAGAAGACCCCAAAATGGGGGGGGGGGTGTTGGAGTTTTTATAAAAATTGTGATTCAGCAGAGAAAAAATAGCTTCAGAGTGCAATAATCAGACTCAGAGTCCATGTGTGTTTAAAATATAAAAGTTTTACTACATTCTAGCACAGGGAAAGGTAACTGGGAGGAAAATAACAACACAGCTAAACAGCTACATCCTCACTCTACAAAGGACGAGACTCGAAGAGCTCGCAATGGCTACTCTTACACGCTTCTTGTTGAAACAGAACAAAGACGGGAAGAGGAGCCATAAAATGCAAAGACACTTTGACACTTTGCTTCCAATCAAACTCCTGGAACAGGAAGAATTTTTCCGGGCTGGCAGACCTAAACTAACATTGGCTTACACAAAAGCATGTGATTTCCTGTAACAACACAAACAGTCATTTAACCCAATATATACTGAGTGTTCTTATCTTGTAACACCCAACAGGGGGGCATCACTCCTCACGCGGTGCTTGAGCTGTGCCCTCCCGCCGTGGCAGGCAAAGCAGCGGACTAGTCATAGGTGACTTGGGGGGGGTGGTGTCAGTTCCGCGATTGCAGCGTGAAGGGATCGGGGCCAGGGTTCGACTGACCTCGGCCGACCTCCTCATTGTCGTCCTGATAATTCATCGTGAGTGCCTGTTCTTTGGAACGTGACCTGACCAATCGCTTTATCTTGCGAGATGGGAAGGAGACGTCGAACCAAAATTCGACGCTACGGACTAGTAAAACAAGAGAATCTTCCGCCTGAGAACTGAGCCGGTCTTAGGGGCCTGGACAATACCTCGGGGCGATAGTTCCCATTTTAATTTGAATAAATTACATCTTTAAAGAGATGGTAAAAGAGAAAGGAGTCATAGAAACCTGGATAATCCCAAATCCTGAGCACGTGTATCGAAAAGTGTATTTCAAGATCGTAGCCAGGGTATTTAGGACGCTTTTTGAAACAATGTTGCAAAATAAATTCCCTCAGAGGCACACAACCACACCTTTCCAGCCTCTGCAGAGAGAGAAGGACCGGCCAATGCAAGTTCCATTCGGCCCGATTAAGGGTGGCGCTGAGGAACTCCAGAGTTTGCGGGCTCTTCCCCCGGCGGAAACCGGCCCGTTGTTCTTCTCATTCCTTAGGACAGAAAGAGCAATTGGAGTCCCCAAACTTGATCACGGGCACTTTTGAACTTCTGAGGAACGGCAGTGTGTGTGTGTGTGTGTGGGGGGGGACAGCACCACAAATTGGCTGCCACAGGTGATGGGACCAGTCGCAAAACGGTGGGAGGGTCCAAGCCTCCTACAGTGGCGACACCTGCTTTCCAAAGGGTGCTCCCGCATCCAGGAGAAGGTGAAGAAACAAACAAACAGGATCAGCTCTTGCTTTTTTTTGGGGGGGGGAGATACAGGTGGGTAGCTGTGTTGGTCTTAAGCAGCAGAACAAAGTTTGAGTCCAGTGGCACCTTTAAGACCAACGAAGGTTTATTCAAGGTATAAGCTTTCCTGCGCAAACACACTTCTTCAGACACAGTGAAATGAAATCTCCTCAACCCCCACTTACAGGAAAAAGCGGGTGGGGGCAGCCATTAGGAAGGGACAGTCACAGCCAAGTTGCATAAGTAGGGTTAAAATTGGGTCAGGTGGCCGGTAAAATCAATGAATGGCAGCAAATTAGCACTGTAAATGGAAGGGGTAACAAAGAGATGTGAGAACGAAGTTAGAGTCCAGCAGCACCCCCAAGACAAACCAAGCTCAACCCTGAGTACATGAAAGAAAGAGACTTAGCATGTGCACACTCCTTCACATACATTGAAACAGGTTTCCTCAAATATTACTTGCAGGCAGGGGGGTTAGTTGCCAGGAAGAGCTAATTAGAGTCAAGATGCATAAGTAACTGAGCAATAAATGCAGCTAAGACTGGAATAACACTTTTGGTAGGATATGTAAATAGCAGCAAATTGGCATACAAATAATAAAGGAGTTAACAACAGATGTGAGAACCGAGTCTGAGTCCAGTGGCCCCTTTAAGACCAACAAAGTTTAAGTTCTGGGTAAGAACTGAGTGACTTGGGGTGCTAAGAAACCGATATCTCTGTTAAGCCCTGGGGGTTCCATTGTCCTCAGTGTTGTAATATCTTGTAATTCAGAAATCTCCTGTTCCAGTTTGTTTCTGAAATTCCTTTGCAATAAAACAGCTACTTTCAGGTCTCCCTACTGAGTGCCCTGGGTTTCTCAGTTTTATGATTCTTGATGTTGGATCTGTGTCCATTTATCCTTTGGCATAGGGTTTGCCCGGTTTGCCCTAGTAGAGCATTAAATGGCATATACAGTGTTAGAAGATGAGCAAATGAATGAGCCTGAAATGGTGTAGTTGGTGTTGTTAGGTCCAGTGATTGTGTTGTCTGGGTGTATGTGGCAGCAAAGTTAGCATCTGGGTTTATTTGGGGGAAGAGATAGTGTTGACGTAATAAAACCTGTGACATTGTGTTGGGTTATTGTTATTAATTTCTAAAGTTAATCAGCAGAGTAATCAGCATTTAGCAGAGTATTAAAGAGTCAGAGTCCATGGTGTGTTTTAAATATAAAAGTTTACTACAACCTAGCATGGGGAAAAGGTATACGGGATGAAAAATAACAAAGAGCTATATTCCTACATCCTTACAGCTAGACAGAACATGGCAGAGATCCTAATGGAGACTGAACTTCTTCTTGCTCAGGACAAAGAGCCATAAAATGCTAATACTAGCCACTCTCGTCTCCAATCAGAACAACAAACTAGATCTGAAGTTGCCGGGCTTTCTAGCTCTCTAAACAGATTGGATACAAACAAACATGTGATTTAGTAGACAGTATTAACACAGTAAATACTGAAATAGTGTTTTAACTTATAACACCCAACACATTGTTCTTGATTAGGATAAAACGTCCAGGAACCATTGCAGCAGAACTGAGGTTTTATGGATAAGAAAGGGGGGACCCCCCCCATTGACTAAAGCTGGGGGTGCTGGAGGCAAAAGTTTCTGTGGTGGGGATAGGGAACCAGTCCCTTGTGGTTGGCATGGTTACCTGGGCAAAGGATCGTCCGGATAACGGCTGCCAGACGGGGGGTTATTTTTGCCACATTTTGTGAAGTGACACCGATTATTGATAGCTGGAAACCTTTTTCCCAAGGCCCCGCCATGATAACTTGAAATATAATGATCACTGGCAATTATTGGTGGCCTTTAGGGAGGCTTCTTTTTCTCGTCAAAAAGCAGAGTGTGTTTCTGTTGGGTGTTACAAGTTAAAACACTTCAGTATTTACTGGGTTAATGATGTTTGTTAAGTCACATGTTTGTTTATAACCAATCTATTTAGATTATAGGAAGCCCGGGAACTTCGGAGCTAGTTTGCTACTCTAATTGGAAACAAAGTGTCAAGTATTAGCATTTTATGGCTTCTCTTCCGTCTTTGTGTTTCTTTGTTCTGACTAGAGAAGGAGACGCCATTCTTCCAGTTTTATCTTTAGATGTAAGGATGTAGGCATATAAGCTCTTTGTTATTTTATATCCTGTGTACCTTTTCCCCATACTAGGTTATAGTAAACTTTTATATTTCTTTTAAAACACACCATGGACTCAGTCTCTTTAATACTCTGCTGATTTACTTTAAATAAGAATCCCAACAAAGGTTATGGGCCCAGCTGCTTTTCCTAGCTGCGTGTATAGAGCTGAGCATGTGTGTTGAATTTACTTTCAGAATAGAACAGATGATTTTTTAAAAATGTTTTCTGGATGCAGAGAAAAGTTTTTTCTGCCTCTCTCTAGAGCTTGCCTCGCCGTTGCAGGCAGAAGGGGTTAGAGAAGACTCGTGTGTTTTTCTGCCGATCTATGTGAAAGAATCCCTGGGGCTGAATCACAGATGTGGAAGAGAGGGAGATCAAAAGGAAGCTCCACTGAACTCCGCGCTGCCTGCTGCTGCTTCGCACCTATTGAAAGGATTGGTAAAGTAACATGGCTACTTCAAAGGATCTTTCAGTTTTGAATGTCCCAATTTTATCTGAAATTAATTACAAATGGTGGAAGACATCTATTGAATGTACTTTAGAGTCCCGGTCTGCTTTGAATGTATTAACTGAGGAAGCTCCTAAAGATGATCCCCAAAAGAAAGAATTTAAAGAGAAAGATGGGCTTGCAAAATCTTTAATTCTTGGGAGTGTTATTGCAAGCGAGAATCAAAAGCTTTTAACGTGCACAACTACAAAACAAATGTTAAGCCATCTAGATGGAAAGTACAATAGGAGAGAAATCTCACAACTCAGTGAGAGCATGTCAGTGCTTAGAGTGAAGCCTGCTCATCAGAGAGAAACTGTAAAGAAAGATGTTAAATGTTTTATATGTTCAAAAACTGGTCACCTCGCCAAGCAATGCTGGTTTAAACTCGCCCAAGATGAAAGGAGACACCGCACCATGCGGATTCCCGCTGAAATAGGACCCTCTAGAGGGCGTGGCGGTGGAAAGCCAAATGCTGGCAAGCAGAGTGCAACAAAGCCTGTGTTCTTCCTGAATGAAACACAGCCAAATGCTGCAGAGGGAGACCAGAGTGCAAATGTACAAGCATTGTCTGTTAATGGAAGGGAATCTGATGCTAAAGCCCTATGGCAATTGGACTCAGGGAGTGGAGCACATATAGCAAACTCTGTTGAGCCCGCTTGCGGGGAGGGCGGGGTATAAGTTTGATAAAATAAATAAAATAAATAAAAAATTGAATGGTTTGTTGATTTGTATAGAGAGAAAAAGCCTAAGTTGCAACAAGTTAATGGTCAAGAATTAGCTGTGGAAGGCAGTGGAACTGTGGTGTTGAACGTTTTGAATCCATGTGGTGAAATTGAGGAAGTTGTACTCAAAGACTGTTTTTTTTCCTGAGGCCACTATCTGCCTGATCTCTACTATGAGGATCATAGCAACTGGTTTTAAAATTGATCTTGAACAGGGCCAAGGCAAAATTTGGCATGAAGATGGTGTTGAGCTAGTGATTGAATAACGTGGAAGTTATCATTATCTAAGAAACATTGCAATTGCTAATGATGATGAAATGGACACCAATGGGCCAGTGTACCACACAAAATCATCTGTATGTGTTCACAAAAACTGTTTGTATGCATGGCATGTAAAGTTTGCTCATAGGAATGTGCAAAGTGTACAAAAGCTATTGAAGGATTGTAATATCAGTGCTGTTGAGTGTGATGCTATGAAAAATGGTTGTGAAACCTGCTTTAAAGCAAAAGGCACAGCTCCTAGCAACAAGGGCAAATCTCCTGAACAAAATACAAAATTTCTAGAGACTGTGTACTCAGATCTCGTTGGTCCAGTAAAAGAGTCTGCTGGAGGCAGCAAGTATTTTGTCAGTTTTATGGAAGCATCCAGATATGTCTTTACATACCTACTTAAAAGTAAAGATCAAGTACTTGAAAAGTTTAAATGCTATATTGCTGCTGTTAAAAACAAATTTGGCAAGGCGCCAGAGGTGCCAGAGGTGCTGTTCACAGATAATGGCACAGAATACTGCAGCAGTGAGTTCCAAAGATTCATGGAACAAGAAGGAATTGAACATAAGACTACAATTCCTTATTCTCCACAACAAAATGGTAATGCAGAACGCTTAAACAGAACCATTCAAGAAATGGTGCGTTCTATGCTAATGCAATCTGGACTTTCAGAAAATATGTGGGCTGAAGCAGTCAATACAGCCGTTTACCTTCATAATAGAGTTCCATCAAAAACTACAAATAAAAGTCCTTTTGAATTATGGCATAATAGGGTGCCTGGACTTAAACACATAAAAGCCTTTGGATCTAAAGTCTCTGCCCACGTACCAAAAAACAGAAGGGGCAAACGTGACCCAAGAGCAGAGCCTGGTTTCCTAGTGGGATATGCTCTTGGAGGAAGAGGCAACAGAATCATAGACCCTAAAACATGCAAAGTTAAGGAATGCAATGTGGTACATGTTGACGAAAGCAACATCCTACCAACATCTAAGCCAGCTGAGTCCACAGTGCAACCTGCTACTCAGGAATCTACAGATGTCTCCTTCAATGACTTGTTCGCTTGGCAATCTGCAGAGACCACCTGTGAACAGGCAGGTCCATCTCCACAAGAGAGTTCCAGCTTAGAAGGGGAACCAGGAGAGGCTACGCCAAGAGAAGGGGAACCAACCACTGTGAGACAATCAGCAAGAAGTAAAACAGGAGTACCACCACCAAGATATGGAATTTGTGCAAATGTACAACCAGTGAAGGAACCTTATACCTCGAAGGAAGTCAATCAACCACCTGCATCTGAAAGATGTAAGTGGATAGAAGCAATGGAAGAAGAATTTGGATCTTTACAAGACAAACAAGTTTGGACTCTTACTGAGTTGCCTTCGGAAAGAAAAGCCATCGGCTGTAAGTGGATGTACAAAGTGAAGTATGACCCTGACGGCAAGGTGGAGAAGTACAAGGCACGCCTAGTCGCAAAAGGCTTCTCACAAAAATTTGGAATAGACTTTTCTGATACTTTTGCACCTGTTGTAAGCTACACATCCTTCAGGACACTTCTAAGCATAGCAGCCTCAAGGGGCATGCATATTGAACATTTGGATGTCAAAACTGCTTTTCTCAATGGAGAGCTGGCTGAAGAGATCTAAATGGAACAACCAGAAGGATTTTTAACGGAAGGACAAGAAGGTCTAGTGTGCAAACTCAACAAAAGCGTTTATGGATTAAAACAAGCAGCGAAAGCATGGAATGACAAACTGACTAAGCTGTTACAAAAACAGAACTTTCAACAAGGAACAGCAGAACCTTGCTTGTTCTCAAGACTTAAAAATGGACAATATCAATACATCTTTACATTGACGACTTGGTTATTTGTTGTCAAGACCAAGGAGATGTACAAGAAATAGTGGATGAACTCAACAAAGAAGTTGAAGTGAAGCAATTAGGAACCATAAAGTACTACCTTGGAATACAAATTGAAAGAACTGAGGATGGAAATTTTCTTTTGAGCCAAAAGCAAAAGATCATGGACTTTATTGAATCTGTGGGAATGAAACATTCCAAACCAGTGAGCACTCCTCTTGAAAAGGATTACCTCAAGAATACAGTTGGACCACTACTTAAAGACAATGTTGGAGTTATTATAAAATTCAGCAGAGTTAAAAATCACCTTAGTGATGCCAGAGTTCAATAATCAGACCCAGAGTCCATGTGTGTTTAAAAATATAAAAGTTTTACTACAATTCTACCATAGGGAAGGGTAACTGGGAGAAAATAACAACAGAGCTATATAAGCTACATCTTCACTCTACAAAGGACAGACTAGAAGAGAGCAATGGCTTCTCTCCAACATGCTTCTTCTTCAAACAGAACAAAGAGAGGAAGAGAAGCCATAAAATGCAAAGACACTAACTTTGCTCCCAATCAAACTCTCAGAACAGAGATGCTTTTCGCGGGCTTGCAGGTCTAAGCTAACATTGGCTAACACAAAGGCAGGTGATTTCCTGTGACAACAAAACAGACATTTAACCCCATACACACACATCGAGTGTTTTCAACATGCAATTCCCAACAGACAACCATGAATACAGATCCGCAATTGGAAAAACATTATACTTGAGCACAATCTGCAGACCAGATATAACTTCAGCTGTTGGACTCATATGCAGAAAGACCAGCTCACCAACTATCCATGACTGGAAAGCTATAAAGAGACTGGCAAGATATCTAATAGGAAATTTGGACTACAAACTTAACATCTCAGCCGTGAAAGGCTGAACTTGCATTACTTCAGTGTTGTTACAAGTCAAAACACTTCAGTATTTACAGGGTTAATGATGTTTGTTAAGTCACATGTTTGTTTGTAACCAATCTGTTTAAACAATGGAATGCCAGGGAACTTTGGAGCTAATTTGCTAGTCTGATTGGAAAGGTGTCAAGTATTTAGCATATTGGTTTGTCCTCCCGTTCTTTGTTCTGACCAGAGAAGGAGACGCCATCCTGCTCTTCCCGTTTTACCTTTTAGCTGTAAGGATGTAGCCATATTAGCTCTTTGTTATTTTATATCCTGTGTACCTTTTTCCCATGTTAGGTTTATAGTAAACTTTTATATTTTAATACATACCATGGACTCAGTCTCTTAATACTCTGCAGACTTACTCAATAAGAATCCCAACACATTTCCCTATCTCGTCTTGGCGCTAAATAAACTCCCTTGCAACAGCATACAGCACAAGGAGCTGTATTCCGCCAGGCTGCAGTATTACAGGCGAGACTGTGAGATCATATTACATCTACAGTAGTTGTGTCTGGTTTTTTTGTGGGTTTTTTTGTGTGGGTTTTTTAAAAAAATAAAGAGCTTATGGTTCCAGGCGCTCTGCAAACAGCATGGGCTGACATGTAGTTAATAAAATCTTTTTGCTGAGGTTCCCTTTTTCTAACCTAACAAGATTAAGAACCTGATGATATTTCTTTGTACATCTGGCTCTTTTCCATTAAAGGGGATTATAGTCGATCCATAGGAAATCTTACCCTGGCGGAACCTCCCTCCTTCAAAAGGAAAAGTCTCGGAGTTCCATCTTTCGAAAGGGACGGGGCAGAACTAAGCTGAAGATTGGAAAGGGGAGTCCGCTGCATCAGGTGGTTCCAGAATCTCCTCTTCCAACTTGATCTGTTTTTCTCTTTGGAGGAAAGGCTGGATTTATTAATATTTCCCCCCCACACACACACACAAGTACACATTCCTTCCGTGCTGGGAGAACTTGGAACCTTCCCTCAAGACCCTGGAAAGGAAGCGCCTGTTGCTGCGTCAGGCGCCCGGGGAAATCCTGCGTGAAAAATCTTGCTATTCAAACCCGCAAAAACTTTACCGCGAAATTATTCGGCTTAACAGAAATGTACTTCCCAGGAAAGAATATTTTAAGACTGCAGCCGAATTGCTCCCAGTAATCCACCCTCCAAATCTATGGCTGGAACGTGAAACGCCATGAGTTTTGGCTCTCCCGAAACGATCGAGGGAGCTTCGGCCAGCACGCATTTATGCGGACGTACACCGGCGACCAAGTGTCGATTCCATAGTAAGGGAAATGCGGTCTAAACTGGTCTCAGTCCCAAGGCTGATTTAAAAGGGGTTAAATAAGACATGTTTAAAAGCAACGTTACAGGCTTCTGACATCAGTTAATGATAGTTAACTAATGGATTTGGTGATATGGATTTACTTTCCGATAAGCTAGCCCATCCAAGATCAGTATCCGAACACCTTCTTCCTGGATTCCCTGAACACCCCCCCCCCCGACCTAATCGCAAAATAATAAGGTCCTGGGAAGGGGTGTCGACCTCATATGGCAGCCGGTGCCTTCGGATCTGTCCAAGCCTTGGTGCCGAAGGTTCGTCTAAAAGCTGCAGCGTGCACTTTGCACATGCTCAGAGACGCCGGATTATTCGGCACGTTCTAGAGCCGGCTCAGGAGGTCTGAGGGTCTGACCCAACCCTAGGTCTGAGAAAGGAGCCGAGGGGAAAGGCCTGGGACCGGCGTCCGGCCTTCTCTGCCCGCCCTCGGAGGGTCCGGCAAAGGCGCGAAGGCAGCGCCGGGGAGGGGGCGGGGGGGGCTCTTTCTTTCCCTCCTCCGTCCGACTGATCTCTCCCCGGGCCCCCTAATTAGGGCGAGGTCGGGGCGGGGGTATTCAGGGGCCTTTTCACCCGCCCGGAGCACTTTCGCCTGTGGGGTCGCCGGCCGCCCCAGCCCACAGATCTCCCAATTAGCCTGAAGGGGAGGGCTGCCCGAGAGAGGGGAGGCGGGCAGAGCCGCGCCAGGGAGAGGCCTCCGGGCTGCCGGCCCGCGTCGGGGAGCCGCTTCGTCTCCGGACACAAAGGTCGCGGGGCCCGACTTGGCGGTGGCGGGACCAGCCCCGAAGAAGACTGGGGCGGCCTGCTGGCTGGCGGGGAAAAGCGACCCGCGGCTGTCTCTAGGCCGAAGAGGGATTTCCAAGGGAGGCCGCTCTTCTGGAGGCCCGGCCTCTCTCTGGGAGGGTCCCCCTCGCCGCCCCCTAGGAGGTGAAGGCGAGGAGTCAGTCGGGGGCGCTTCCTGGCTCTGCCGACGCACCAAGCGGCGCCAACGCAGGAAGGCCCAGGCCGGTGGAAAGAAGCCGCCCTTCTAGAATCTGGCGCCCGGTTTACTTCCCGCTGCCTGAATCTTAGCACAGGGAGGGGAAAACAAACCTGACCCAAAAACTGAAATCAAGAACCACAAGTGTGAGAAAGAAGTCAAATAAAGGGCCGGTATTAAAAACTAAGTTAAAACGTATAATATACAAAAACACATGTATTTATTAGAAAGTGTTGGGTGATAGTGAGATATTGAAAAAAATGTATTTAGCAGAGATAAAATAGTCCAGCAGAGCCAGAGTAAAATAATTCAGACTGAGAGTCCATGTGTGATTAAAATATAATTTTTTTACTAAATTCTAGCATGGGAAGGGTAACTGGGATGAAAATAACAGAGCATAATCGGCTACATCCTTACACTACAAAGACAAAACTAGAAGAGAGAATAGCTGCTCTCCTTCTTCTTCAGAACACCAAAAACAAAAACGGGAAGAGAAGCCATAAAATGGTAATATACCTTGACACTTCAGTCCCAATCACATCCCTAGATCAGGGAGAAAATTCCTGGGCTTCCTACATCTAAAGAACATTGGTTACAAGTGCAGGTCTCAGTTTTATTCCCCACCCTTTTAATATTGACATCCAAGGAATTGATCTTACTACTATCATAGTTCATTTCAGATTCGATGCTTTCATGCAAGCCATTAATGAACTGCTTAAATACCAATAAGAGTTGTACTGGACCTCAACAAATCAAAAAGATATCATCTTGAAAGTGTTTATAAATAATGATCTTATTTGCATAAATATTATTAACATTGAGGATGAACTGGTTTTCAAATCTGCTCATAGATTAGTTAGTTCTGGTGCAAACTTACATCCCATTGCGGTACCAGGGATCTGCCCCCCCCCCATTTTTTTTTTAATTGGAAGTAATTTCTTTTTAGGCACAATTTTGGTATATGGCATAAAAAAGCAGTGGGAGGGGTTTGAGCATTCTCCCTCATGTCTAATGTAGTTCGAAGTACCTCTAAGGCCTCATTGTGAGGAATGTTGGTATATAATGATACCACATCAAGTGTGACAAAAAGCATGTCCTCAAATTCCATCCTGATCACCTCTTCGTGTCCCAAAAAATCCATGGTATCTTTTAGGTAAGTGTTTATTTTTGGAATAAAAGGTTTTTAAAAGGCCATCCAAATAGCTAGCCAGTGTGGTTCTAGAATGGAGCCACACCCAGAGACTCTGGGCCTCCCAGGGACTGGCAGTATTCCCTTAGGAATCTTGGGTAAGAGGCAGAACTGAGGAGTCCTGTGTTATCTGAGGGGAACAGGTGTAGTCATAAGTGGGTCTGGATATATAATCTGCCACTAAAGCCTCATCCAGTACAGTGACACAATCTCTTTCTTAACTACAGGCGTCACATAGGTTTCCTTCCGCGCCGGCTGAATCTTGAAACCTGGAAGAAACTCCCGCTCCTTCCGACCCAGACTGACACTCCGCTCTCCTCCTCCCCGGCGGGTTTCCCTTGGGAAGCTACTTCCGCGTTCGGAGGAAACGTAGGTAGGGGTCGGACTGACGGTGGGGTTCCTAAAGCCTTCCGAGGGCGCCCGCCTTGCGGGTCGCGTTAGTTAGTTCACCTCCGTGGCAAGAGAGCTGCGGGGTGGGTGGGTGTGGCCGGACTCGAGGGCCTGAGACGGGGCGACTCCGCCTCCACGGCTGCCGAGTGAAGAAGACCCCCCCCCCGCCCCGGGTGCCTTCCCCTGAGGGTTCAGATGTTTTCATGCTCACTGCCTTGGGGACGCCAATGGGGTGGAAAGGGGGCACGAAATGTTTCAAATACAGACAACAGAATAGGGGGCTGGGGATTTTCCAAAGTATGTCTGCGCCAGGCCAGTCCCAACCAGGGGCCCTTCCTGTGCGTGTGGTTGTCCCTTTCCGACGGCCCCCAGACCCGGAAATCAGCTCCTCCGACCTCGGAGTGCCTGAGGGGTTCGGTCCCACCCCGGCTGCTCCCTTCCGACGGCTTTGTTGCTGGGTCGCCCCCCCCCCCTCCGGCTTGCAACGCGCAGAAGAGCAGGGCAAAAGTCCTCCTTGGCCGGATGAACATCAGCTGGGCCCCCCTGGGGCCGCTGGACTGACCCGGTGCTGTCCCGGGTCGCTTTCAGCGCAGGAGCCAGTGTGATGCAGCAGACTGAGCCGCTGGCAAGAGAGAGATCAGTTTCCCAGGGTGAGGCCGGGAATTCTGGGTGTTTCCGAAGTCCGGCCTGTCCGCCAGGCTCCGGGCAGTAGCTGGCCCGCCCGTCCTTTGCACCGTGAAGAGCTCCGGTCTGGAGAAGGGTGTCAAACGAAGGCCCCGGCTTCCTTGGCGCAAGTGGCGGCGGGCGAGTCTGCGGAATGGGCGGGGAACCCTGCCGCCAGGGGTCGCACCGGTTTCCCTCCCTTCGCCCCTTCCTGGTTACCCATGCAGTCCCCGCTGGGCCACCCCCTCCCTCCCCCGCGAACAAAGGCGCCACACACACACACCCCGACAGATCAAGGTGGCAAACGGAGTCGCAACCAAAGGACGATGGATTTAGACGGGATCGTTTTATGAAGGGGCGAAAGAGGCCTGCCCAAAGTCCCACCGGGTTTCTGGCGAAAGCAGCGAAAGGGTCTCAGAGGCCAAAACGGCAAACAGCCCAAAGCCCCCTTGGATCTTTGGACGTTACTTATGGCCCCTTGGGAAGGATCAATTGTTTCGAAATGCTGCCAGGAAAGGGGAAAAAACCAACAATGATCCGAAGCGGAATGCGACTAATCCTTCGGGTTCTCTCGTCATCGGTCTCCATAGAAGGAAGTGGGTTTTCCAGCCCGAGGGTCCTCCAGGCATCGCGGCTGGGGATTTGGAGGAGCTTCAGAGGCCACGAATTCCTCTTCCTCGCCGCCCCCCCCCCCACCTCACCCGCTGCTGCTGCCCGTTTGGCATAGTGGTTAAGTGCGCGGACTCTAATCCGGGAGAACCGGGTTTGATTCCCCACTCCTCCACTTGCACCTGCTGATGTGACCTTGGGCAAGCCATCGTTCTGACAAGAGCTGTCTTGAAAAAAGAGCAGTTACTGTCAGAGCTCTCTCAGCCCCACCTACCTCACAGGGTGTCTGTTGTGGGGAGGGGAAGGGAAAGGAGTTTGTAAAGTGCTCTGAGACTCCCTTGGGTAGAGAAGGGCGGGGTATAAATCCAATCTCTTCTCCTCTTCACGCGGGGCGGTGGACAGAGCCGGGCCGAGGGAGGCTGCAGCCCGCTAACCCCTCCGGTTGTTGGTCCTCACAGGGGGCAGCCTGATCCCGAACAGGCTTCGGAGCGCCTAAACCGCTGCTGCCGCCGGTTATCCTGAAGGCTGGGGAGGGGGGGTCGCTGCGGCTGAGCCTGGAAGCAGCACCGGGGCACCTGTCTGTTTCCAAAGAGGCCCAAAGCAGGGGCTGCAAAACTTGTTGCAAGTCTGTTGGGTATTACAAGTTGAAAACACTCAGTATATCTGGGGTTAAATGTTTGTTTATGCTACTCACAGGAAGTCACATGTTTCTCATGTAACCAATGTTCTTTAGATGTAGGAAGCCCGGGAATTTTCTCCCTGATCTAGGGATTTGATTGGGACTGAAGTGTCAAGGTGTATTACTATTTTATGGCTTCTCTTCCCGTCTTTGTTTGATGTTCTGAAGAAGAAAGGAGAGCAGCCATTCTCTCTTCTAGTTTTGTCTTTGTAGTGTAAGGATGTAGCCGATTATGCTCTGTTGTTATTTTCATCCCAGTTACCCTTCCCATGCTAGAATTTAGTAAAAACTTTATATTTTAATCACACATGGACTCTCAGTCTGAATTATTTTACTCAGGCTCTGCTGGGCTATATTATCTCTGCTAAATACCATTTTTTCAATATCTCACTATGTTGGGATTCTTTGATTTAAAGTTTTTCAGCAGAGTATTAAAGAGGCAGAGTCCATGGTGTGTTTAAAAGAATAAAAGTTTACTACAACCTAGCATGGGGAAAAGGTACACAGGATATAAAATAACAAAGAGCTTATATGCCTACATCCTTACAGCTAAACTGAAAATGGCAGAAGAGGGAGGCTTCTTCTTCTTGCTCAGAACAAAGAAACACAAGACGGGAAGAGAAGCCATAAAATGCTAATTTGGCACTTTGGTCTCCAATCAGAACAACAAACTAGCTCTGTAGTTCCCGGGCTTTCTAACTGTCTAAAACAGATTGGTTACAAACAAACATGTGACTTAACAAACATCATTAACCCAGTAAATACTGAAGTGTTTTAACTTGTAACACCCAACACACTATCACCCAACAAAGTCCCTTTCCCTTCCCATTCCATGAACATGAGATGACACTAAATGGAACGAACGCGCCCGCGCTCACACACACACACCCCAACGGCTTTGTGGCTGCAAAGAAGGGGGGGACGCAACCCCAAAGAGGGGTCAGGTGAATCAGGAGGCTGAGAAAAGAAAAGAATGTTTGTGCGACTCTGCAAGATACGGAATCTGCAAAAAATGCAACAAACTTTTTTTGGGGGGGGGGCTTTGCTGTCTCAGCCTGTAGATGGATCTTTGCCACTTTGGAGGCTGCTAACAGCAACTTTGGATCTCTGCACCAAAGATCTACAAACCACCAGCTACACACCTGTAAGAGACCAGCCAAAGAGGCATAGAGGTAACCCGTGAAAAAGAAATACTTTAAGACCAGTTCTGAATGAATGTGGGGGTGCGCAGAAAAGTACAGGGCACAGCCCCTCCACCCCCAGGGGGAGTGTTCCTGGGCGCGGCTGACATTGAACTAAACCGGAGTGGGGGGGGGGGGCTGGCCGAAGTAGCCGTCCCGGCTTTACTCTCTAGGCCGCTTCAGTCTGCTGATTTCCCTCTGGGAACAGCAACATTGCAATTTTCTGCTCAAAATGTCCGAGTGGAACAACTTATTTCTGTTTCACTGCTGCCGGAGGAAATGGGGAAGGGAGCGGAGACAAGGCCTCACTCCGGCGCTCCTAAACGCAAACAAGATTGGGTACCTCCCCCCGTCATTTCATCCCCACAACTGGAACATGAGGATGTTCAGGCCCTTGTTGGATGGCACGCTTACTGAGAAGACGACATGGATGGAGGTCGCTGCCCAGTAAACAAACTGCTGAGATTCTGAGATTCAAGATCGATGGTCGTTTTGCAAACACAAGAGACACATTGGTAAACATAAAAATATCTTTACTACAAAACAAAATAAAGCATGGGTAGGGTACTTTGGATAAAAAGAAATAAAACAAAAGGTTATATACTTGCAGTTACTTTCAGCACTACAGACTAACACCTACATCTTTCCTATCTACCCAGCGACTTCAAGAGAGAGCTTCCTGTGTGCTTCACACAAAGGGCCATAAACCTTGTGAATACATTAATGCCAGATCAAAGCATTTCCACAAACAAGTTGTTAGTTGACCAATACAAAGGCTACGTGTCACTTCATTAGACTAAGCAACTCCCTCAAACTTTCCCGCCGTAGAATACATCATGTAACAGCAACATCCTGTTTCCTGACAAACACTTAACTCTGTAATGACTGAAGTTTAGGCAACTTGAAACTCCAACACAAACAGTCGGAGAATAAAGCAGAATCTTTAGGAGGGTATTTTTAAAATAGACCTCTGTGCTTAACTAAATCGTATGACGAATTTATTGAAGGGCACCCCATGTCCTGGTTTTCCGAACCACTGCTACCCGAGTAGACCTTGAATCAAAGCACCGTGGAATTCCGCTGAGACGAGATACTCCCCAAGGAGCGTCGGCTGCGGACAGCACTGCGCTGACCCTCCGCAAAGGCGCAAGGGCTGGCAGCGGCTCCGCAGCTTGAGGTCTGTCTTCCTTTCCGCAGGAGACAGCGGGGTTTGAACCCGGGGCCTTCCGCCTGCCGAGCAGATGCTCTGCCCCGGCGCCCAGCAGGGCCCCTCTCCTTCTGGACCCCATTTCTCCGGCCACTGAACCGCAGACCGCAGTCCCGGGGGACCCGCTTCTTTCTCCAACCCTGGGGGGGGGAGGAAGCCCCAGCGCAGGACGGGCCGCGACATAACTTTAAGCCGGCACCGACTCCCACGAGGCAGCCGGAATCCAGAGGCGGCGGCGGCTCCGCGAAGTGCGCCTTCAAGCAGGGAGAGGAGCCCGTTGAGCCGCCAAAGGTCAAGAGCGACAGAAGCCGCCGGCCCTTTTCGCTCAGCCGCGGAGTCCCGCACCGCCGTCTCAAGTGGGCACTGCTCTCTTGCGCGTCGAGGGGACCGGTCCGGCGGCCCAGGCCCAGTTCCTTCGGCGAAACCGCGAATGGGCCCGTCGGGTTAGGAGGAGTCTCGGAGCCTGCCTCCCGCGCCTTCGCTTCCACTGGTTAAAGAGGCCGGCGTCTGCAACAGCGGGTCCCCACCTGCCGCTGGAGTCCATGCCAAATTCTCACATCGGTGGCAGTGGCTGTAGCCTCTTAAATGCTGGTTACATAGAACTTACTTGGTGGCTTTCAATGAGGACTTGACTTTAAGGCGGAGCCTGCCCGTGCGCCGAGCTGTAGGTTTGACCGTACAGAATGGTCTTCGCACTTCGAAGGGCTTCAGACACGAAGGCTGACGGGTTGTTCTTTCTTTCCTTCCCCCCAAAACCGAATAACAATAGTTGGTTTAGGAGGATGGCTGTTAACTTCGCAAACGGTTGAGTTGCTAATGGGTTTGGCTCGTGTTTATAAGAGACATGAAAAACCAATTCCTCTGCTGAGCGCTTTTGCTCTTGTTTTACAAAAGAGAAATAAAACATTTTCCGTGAAGCTGGAGCAATTCCGCTGATCCTAACCCGAAAGAGGGGGAAAGGACAACATAATGGGGTGAAGGCGAGTAGGCCGGCCCCTTTGAAAAGTATTTTCTTCACTTTTTTTTTTTTTAACGAGGGGGATTTTGTATTTAGCAGTAGCAGAATACTGATGACCAAGAGCTACCGAGAGAACACTGAAATGCACTGAGAACGTAGTCGTTCTGCTATCAGGCAGTGGTCTCCTAAAAATGATCTTTCCCTGAGGCAGGACAAGCAAATCCCGAAGCCCGGTCTCCTCGGGAGGAGCGAAGGAAAGCTTTACTCCCTGAAAGGCAATTTGGGGCCGCAGAACCTACCGACGCCAAAGCAAACAGAGCCAAGCGCAGTTTTCGAGCGTCTAACCCACCTCACGTCTAATCACGTCATATTCCTGGGATCGGGTTGCAGGTCCCGCAGATGCGGCGGGTGGGCAGGCCTCGGGCCGGTGGGGGCTCCCTGAGATCGACGGGAGTGAGGAGCCCGCACAGGACTGCGCCTTCTTTGCGCGCCCACCAAGGGCCTTAAGTCCCAGCTGGAGGCGCCGGAGAAAGGCTCTTGCTGTCGGCGGCCCAGGGTTTGACCGCTCTGTCGTTTCCTCCGGAGCTTTAGTAGCAGTCACCCCAACGAAATGGATGCTTATGAGGTGTGGGTGAGCGTCCAGAGGATTTAAGATTTGCTCCCGGCGGAGAGGAGCAATTGTTTAACGAGGGGCGGGTTCTTCCACCCGCTCGTCTGAACCCAGGTCGCTGGCATCTCTGAGACTGAGGTAGCCAAAGAGGCTCGCAAACGAAGGCCATTTGAAACAACGCTGTAGCAAAAGGACCGCCTCCGTCCTGGGCGCGCCGGAGAGTAAGTGTCCCGTTGAGCTGAACCTGCTTAGAATCGCTCTCTGTGCTGCACCTTTCTTGGCAGGCCAGTGAATGACTCGCCCCTTCTGGGGGGCGAGGCTCGGCGGACTGGAGATGACCCTCTAAAACTCCTGCCTAAGAGAAGGGCTCTCCCGACCAGCGGCCGCCTTCGCCCAGGTGCCCAAAGGCATCCTTGACACACACACACACACCCCCAATCCATCTTCATTTCCAGCAGGGTCTCCTTGTGTTTATTGCCCAGCAGAAGGTGCGAAGTGTCCCCTCTTTTTTTAAAGTGCAGCTGGCACCAGCAGGCCCCCCCCCCCCCCCCGTTCCCCCCTCTTTTCCCCCCGGGGGGGGGGGGGATACAGGCAATATATTTTTGCCATCTTATTGTTAATTGTTTTGTTGAGCTAAGAACAATGTGGGGGAGACTGCCTTGATGAACAAAACTGTGCTAGAACAAAATTCAAGTCCAGTGGCATCTTTAAGACCAGCAGGGTTTTATTCTGGGTATAATCTTTCATGTGCATGCACACCTCTTCAGATATCTGATGTCAGATATCAGATATCAAATATCTAAAGAGGTGTGCATGCACACAAAAGCTTTTACCCTTTGTTATTCTTAAAGGTCTCACTGGACTCGACCCACCTGAAGCTTTCTTCATGGACAACACTATACGAGTGGAAGTTAACCTCTCTTATCATCCCCTGTGTGGGCCCAGCCCAAACTGCACCCCCCTTCTCCCCCACTTCCACTGTCATTTAAAAATGCTGGGTAGTCCTAGTCATGGAATTTCTAGCTTTTGATCTGTTTTTGCCCTCAATGAGACAGGTTTTCAAGCAGGGTGAAAATCTATACTTTACATTTACCATGGGGAAATCCTTTTCCCTCAAAGGGGGTGAGCCTACCTATAGTCCAAACTCATGTTATGTTCAGCTTGCATTCCCAGCAGGGACTTGCAACAGGATGCTGGCTGTAAGTGCCCAGTGTAAAGAAGTGTCTACAGGGCCCTGATTCTGGTCAAGCATGGGGGGGGGGGGGGATACTTCTGCCTTCCCTCCCCATGCTGTTCTCCACACCTGAAATGGCCTGTGGGGTGCTATTTGCCCTGTTGGTGGGCTCCACATGCAAGCATTCAGTGTACATACAATCCCCTGATGAGGCAAATGATCCCCCCAGAGCTGTTTTGTGTCAGGAAAACAGTGCAGAAGGGAAAAAGGAGCCCCTCCTCACACTTTCTCATGGTCCAGTTCAAATTGGGCCCCTGTTGTACTTCTCAGTTGAGTTGCCGTGCGCCTTGGTGTTTAGTCATGCCGGCCACATGACCATGGAAATGTCTTCGGACAGCGCTGGCTCTTCGGCTTTGAAACGGAGATGAGCACCGCAACCCTAGAGTCGGATTCGACTGGCTTTCGAGCAAGGGAACCTTTACCTTTACTTTAAAGGACATTTATCTCCAGACGGTTGGCAACCCTACATGAGAGGCAAAGAACGCTTCGAATTGTAAAGAAAGAGACCGATAAGAAAAGACACAACCTCCTGATATTTGTACCTAAGTCTGTGGCGCTGTAAGAGTTGGAGGAAGGTGTACAGGTCCTCTAGGAGATTTGGTGGCCGGCCGTAGGCCTCGAGTAGAGAATCAATCCACGGCCACCAAGACTGCTAACGGGACCCCTCTCGCCTAGAGGCAGAATCGCTGTGCCCGAAGAGAAAGCAGCCGGCCCCAGGGAAGGAAGGGGACCCTACAAAGGACAAGGCTCTCTATATTCTCGTGGGGACGGCAGAACTCCAGGTCACTTCTAATGCTACCAGGTCTCAGGGGTTTGGCATGTACTTTCGGGGCCACTGGTGTGCTGAGGAGTGGCCAGGGGAATGGGTCTCAGCTGGGGTTATCAGGGACCTCACATTCTTGGAGTTCATTCCCATCTTAGTGGCAGTTTGGCTGTGGGGGGGGGGGGGGGGTTCCCTGAGTCCTTCCCTTCCCGAGCGCAACCGAGCCTCGCTCCCGGGCGGCACCCAGCCCTGGGCCCCGAGAGACGCCGGCGGGGGAGCCGACTGAGCCGCAGGCCTGGCGAACAAAGGCGACACGTGGAGCCGGCCGCGGTCACGGGGCCTTGGCCTGCCAGCCAGCCAGCCAGCCGGGGTATGCCTCGCGCGCCGCCGGGCGGCTTCCCCGGCCGGGACCAGCTTCGGGAGGGCCCGGCCGCCCCCTCCCACCCGACGCCCCGTCAGGCTCCCGGTGCCGCGGGACACGCCGGCCTCTCCCTCCCCCCCACGGCCTTTGACCAGCAGGCAGCCTCAGGTCCGGAGGGCCACTGGTCTGGGCCGCTTCCCGGGAGAGAAGGCGAGCAGCCGCCGCCCCGGGGAAAGAGCAGAAGCCGCCTAGGGCCGCGGGGTTTTTGCCCTTGATGGATGGGTGGGTGGATGGGTGGATGCCCTCGAGGGAGCCAGGAGGGCCCTCAGCCTGCAAGAGCGGAGCAAGGCGGTTGACCAGAGGGCGCTTTGGAGGCCACGAACTCAGATGGTCGCCATAAGGCGGAAGTGACTCGACGGCGCTTCACCCCACCCCCCCAGGCATGTTCAGTCAGACGCGCCTATTCCATATTCCCCCCCCCCCATTTGTGGGCGACCCCTCCTTTGGGGGCCGTCTGGAGCAGCTCTCTGGAGAGTGGGCACACATATTTTCCCCCTAAATAAGCTGAGTGGCATTCCACTACAATCCATGGGGTCTGGTTGGCAAAATACTTCTTTTATTAATTGGGGGGGGGCGGGCGCGGCACACTCTCTCACACA
>NW_015167541.1:419517-419952 GCF_001447785.1 Gekko japonicus | reverse complement strand
CCCCCAGACTTCCTCAGCAGCCACCAGGTGACTCCCATCAACACAGAGGGTGCCTTAGACGGCTCCAGGAGCCGAAGTGCGGAGGCCATCGGAGAAGCAGACAGCCCCGGACCGCCGGGACTGGCCTGCTGGAGAAGCCGGGGGACAAAATCAAGCTTTGCACAAGCGGGGCTGGGCCGCAAAATAACGGGAGAGCCTCGTCGGACCCCTTCAGGAAGCGAAACCCGGACCGGAAAGACCCCGGCTTTCTTCCTGCCCCATCTGGCCTGTGCTGGGGCGGGGGGAGTACTTACAGGGACTGATGGGGCGGTCCGGGCTCCGAGGAGTCCCGGGAGGGCCAGGCGTCTTTCCCAGCCGATCCCGCCGCCCTCGAGGGCTGGGTTTTGGGCTCCGGATTCGCTCCGCCACGACGGAGCGGCTGCAAGAAGCAGATCG
>NW_015167541.1:418866-419499 GCF_001447785.1 Gekko japonicus | reverse complement strand
AGGCGCAGCCGGGACAGTTTCTCTCCAAGGCAGAAGGAGAAAGCTGGGAAAGGGGAGGGCGTCGCGGGCCCCTTCCTTTGCCCGAGAAGTCCCAAGCCTCAGAGAAGGAACAAGGAACTCGGGCGGGGAAGCCAAAGGGGCTTCTTTTGTTTCTGGTGTTGTGGTTTGGCTGCTTTCGTGATCTGCCAAACGACTCCCTCGAAAGACCCGTTTGACCCATCAGAACCATCACAGACTGGCGTTCCGCCGACTCGTGTTGATCTGTCCGCCTCCGCCCTAAACAGCCAAGTCGGAAATCAGCTCGACGGATCTTAATGGACCTGCCCTACGAGACCTCTGTGCCGCTGCCTGTGGGAGAGGGGTGGGGAGAGGGGCTCGTCCCCGGGTCAGGTTTTTCCGCCCCCGGCAAACCCAGCGTCCCACTGAGCGGCCTTCAGGCCCCTGGGAAGAGCCGCGGAGGAGGTGGGCGCCTCTGGTCTTTGGTTATTGCCTGCGCCGGAACAAAAGGGAAGGAGCCCGAGTCCTCCGATAAAAAGGGGTTAAAGCATTTCGGGGAGGGGGGGGAGGGAGACAACCGCAGCATCCCAACTCCAAATGAATGAATCAAAGGGGGAGGGGGGGGGGGAGAGAGAG
>NW_015167541.1:415387-418407 GCF_001447785.1 Gekko japonicus | reverse complement strand
CAAGGGCCGCACCTCTGGAAGGGGGCGCCAGGCCGGGCACTCCGTCAGGGGCACTCGGGGCCTGGCCAAGGGGAGGGAGGGAGGGAGGGAGGGGGGGAGGGGGGCCCGGCAGTCCGGCCAGGTTCTTCCTCCCGAAGTCCAGCGTCCATTCCCGAGCGGTTTCACTGCCCACGAGGAGGTCCAAAGCCGCCCCCCCCCGCGCGTCCTGCACCCCCTGACCCAGCGCGCGGCCCAGCAACCGGGTTCCGAATCCAGCCGCCCAAGTCCCGCGCCCCTGCCGGGCAACCAGCCGGCTCCTTCCCGGCAGCCGCACCCTTTTAGCGAGGTGAAAAGGCAAAGGGGGCTCCGTCGGCGTCTCAGTCCGGTGACCGGCAGGCGTGGCGGCGGCTGCGGCGGTTCTGTCTCGGGCCCCCGCCCCGCATTTCCTCCTCCGGCTGGCCAGAACCTCCTGGGCCGAAGGAGGCTTCAGCTGCACCTGCCTGGGAACAAGGCACCGGCGAGGCGGCACACCCCCCTCTGGGGCAGGACTCCTGGTAGACTCAAGGGCAACAGGTCCCCAGAGGGCTTTTTTTTGGGGGGGGGAGGGGAGAAAGGGAGACGGCTGGGATATATGGGGTAGTTTTATTTTAACCGCGGGATCAAGATGCTCAGATCTCGAAGGAAGTTGCAAAACCTTCTCCTTTACTTTTAGGGGGCATATTTCAGCGGAGACTCCATTTGATCACTTCGCAAGTTTGTGGCTCTGCATTCCTAGGCGCAAATCCGCTTGAAATGACTTCCTAACACCATTTACAGATTTCAGAGGGCAGAAGTCTGTGAATTAATAACATCGTTTGACACTTAAAAACAAACGAACAAACAAACAAACCCTGTCCCTTGATGAATCCTCGACATTTTTGGCAGTGGGGGAATTATCACCTCACGTTAACAAATTGGCTTTCGAAAAAATGGTTTCATTGGAGTTGGGACTTCGGACTTAATGTCAGGTAGATTGGGGCCTTCTACTCAAACACCAGTAACCTTGTATATGGTGTATATGTGCACACACACACACGGTATGCTATCAATCTATCAATCTATCAGTCTATCAATCTATCAATCTATGGTATGCTATATATGTAATGTTTCAGTAATTCAAGACAGTCGCAAAATTTTCTAACCCCTTTTTACATATTGAAAAGTAACATTCAATACTACTCTGCATATTAATATAACTTCCTATTTATGTGGATTTAAAATAATGAGGGTGTGCACATTGATCTTGGGCCTAGGCCTAGTATAAACACGTGGAAAGTTAGCCTTACCTTCCTTAAAAATCTAAAAACACAAACACGCCCTTCCCAAAAAGAATTCATAGACAAGTATGATGCGATTTCAATCTAAAGTACACTTCAAATTTCTCAAAATAATCTAAATTTATTTGTTTCAGATACAAAAAGTTGTTTTTATAAAACATCGCGGCCAATAGAAAGCTGAAATGATCCATCACCGGTCTTCTTTGGTTAGTCCTTCCTCTGTTTTAATATATTTTTTGTTTTAAATTTGCAAAGGCTTGAAAATAATATTTTCATCGAAGGACACAGCATTAAAGTTCTGATGTCCTTCATGCCTGTGCTGGTGAAGGTGAAGCAGAGTGAAAGATTTAAGCCGGTGGACGTCACACTGGACTCGGGCGGCGAAGGCCCGGGACGCCAGCCGGACTTTCAAGATGGCCGCGATCCTGAGCTACTTAGGGAGACATCGCATTGCAGAGAAGACGAAGTTGCTTCCTAAGGGGATCAAACTGGCTTAAATGTAGAGTCTTCAGTTGTGCTACACTGTGGGCAAGTCTGCCAGTCTATTCCTTAGCTGGGGGGGTCAGGGAGCAGTTTGCGGTGCTGCGTTTCGACAGTAGGCCCAACGCGATCCGTCAGGACAAGTATTACTAAAGTAACGCAAGTATTGGGAGTGGGGGGCGCGCGACGGGGGCACTGGCAGCGCAATCCTGGACAGAATCAGAAGGCCACTGAAGTCTAGTCTAGGGGTTTTTTCTCCCTGGAAACAGGCTTTAGGATTGCACTGTAAACATCTGAAGACCTAATGCCAGTGGCTGTGCTTGTTCTGTCGCAAATTAATGGCTTTATTTTTGAAAATATGTAAAAAAAAGTGTTGTTACAAATAAGAATGGTAACAATACACTTGCCAGTAATCTTAACAATATTCCTGGTAAAGAATATGTATAAAGTACAAAATTTAAAAAAAAGCACCTCCAAGCCTATTCTGATAAAAAAACAACAACACAGGTTAAAATAAGAAATGATAATCTCGACTCTTCTCTGTGTAAACAATGTTAATCATTTCGCATATAAAAATACATAAGAACTACATCGCAGGAAAGCAGGTCGCTTGGCTGTTCTTCCTCGAGATACATTTTTGTTCGATTGCTTCCCCTCGGTCGTCATTACAGTGTATTTCTGGGAGGCCTTTTTTACTTTGCGGTTGCTGTTCGGAGCACTGAGCCCGAGAACTTCCGAAGGGGCCAGAGAGGGTTATGTGTATATGTGAAAAAGGAACGCGAGAAGGGCCCCTCTTTGGCCGCGCGTCTTTCGGTCCGTGCAGCACAGAGAAATGGCTCCGCAAAAATAGAGGGACCGAAACCCGGGGGGGGGGGCATACATATCAACACCCCCCCGTCTGTCTGTCTAAGACAAGCGTTCATTCCTTGCAAGCAAGTGCCAGAGGGAGGGAGAGAAGGGGAGCGCCCGGATCCTACCTTCGGCAAGGCAGCTAACAATTGGAAATCCGAGCCGTAAAGTTCTCGACGGCGGCCAGGGCTGTCCCTTGGGGCGGCAGAGTCCCTCCCAGAGAGGCGGCGGCGGCGGCAGAAGTGGCGGCTGCGGCGGGGGCCGGCGAGGAGGCGAGGAGGGAGCGGGCCAGGACGGGCAGGACGGCGGCCTGGGAGGCGCAGCTGCTGGCGGCGGCGGCGGGGCTGAGGCTGCGGCCGATGATGCTCTCGATGGAGAAGGGCGAGCGGGCCCGGG
>NW_015167541.1:410501-413950 GCF_001447785.1 Gekko japonicus | reverse complement strand
AGCCTCCCCCCTCCGGACTCCTTCCCCGGATTTCCCTTTAAGAGAAATTCCTCGCCCGCCCCCCTCCCTGCCGGGCTCCGCCGCTTGCCAAGCAGAGCAGAGCGCCGAAGAAAAGCCCCCAAGAAGCGGGGTCCCTTCCAGAGGTCCGAGGGAAGGGCTCCGCCTCCGGGGCGGCTGGAGCCCTGCCAGGGGAGAAAGCGCGAGCGAGCGAGCCAGCCAGCCAGCCAGCGGGGCGCGGGGGGCGGGGAGGAATCTGCGAATCCGGCCTGCCCATTGGTGCCGGGGGCCGGGCCGGCTCCTTTCGGGTCACTCGTTCCAGTGCAGCGGGGAGAGAGGGAACGACGGTCTGGGCGATGCAGACCAAGACAAACGTGGCAGTTAAATGGAGCCCAGCAATAAATCCCGCAGGACCCTCCGTAGATAAGAAAAGGGATTCTGCACCCCGCCCTCAGAAAGCGCAGCAGTCCCAGAAGACTTGCAGGGGCGGCGACGTTGGCCAGAGTCGCCTGCTGGGGGGCGGGTGGGGGCGGGAGACCTGCCTGGTCCTCCCCCCCCCCATTCTCCCAGGAGGAGCCCAGTCCGGACTTCCATTTGCTTCCAGTCCGGACACCGTCCTGCGGGACTGTCTCCTGCGCCAGCCCCACTGAATTGCACGGGAGCCGTCGTAGAAAGCGTAGAAAGCGCCGGGTTCATCTCGAGGAAGGCCTGCTGTGCCGGAGAATTCCCGCACAAGCTGCGTTGTAAAACTGTATGGGCGAGTGGGTTTCTTTTTTTAATGTTATTTTCTTAAATGATGTGAACAGACACATCCCCAGAAAGCAGGACATGGTCCTCCGTCCCAGGCTTGAAAGAGAACCGAAATTTGGGGAAAGGCGCGGGCTGACTGACTGTTCCGCAGGAAGCTTATAAGAAAATAACGCTGCTTAAAGGGGGGAGGGGGGGAGAGAATCCGTCACGCCACTCAAAGCGAAACAACTTCACAGGAGATGTCCAGAGATGAGATTAACACCTCGGTCGGAAGCAATGCCCCCTCTAAGCTGTGGAGTCCTGTGAGCAAAAATTCTACTTTGTGCGCTCCTGGCATTAAAGTTGTGAGCGAGAGATTTGGCTCCTGCATAGATTAGTTTGCCATCCTTCCCGAGCCAAGACAAAAATGTGTGAGCCGGAGGCTAAGAAACTGTGAGCTAACTCACACTAACTCAGTTTAGAGGGAACACTGGTCGGAAGTACATTTACTTGGGAAATCCCACTGGAGAGATTTAGGACTCCAGCCTAAAACGACAGTCCTGCGCACCCATTCCCGGCGCATCGGTCGGACTCAGCTTCCGAGGAGTCGAGCTGCATCCGGAGTCGGGGGAGAAGCTCCTTCCTTGGACTGCGGCCATATCCAAGAGCTCCTTTACTGACTTCCCAGAATTCGCCTCTCGAGCCGTCCTCACTCTTATGGGAAACTGCAGGTTCCTCGGGAAGTTTCAGAGGGGAAACCTTGGTCGGCAGCAGAAAGGCTCGATTGGAGTCCAGTAGCGCTTTAGAGACTAAGGCGGTTTTCGGGAGACCTCCAGAGCGAGAGAGCTCTCACAGCTTCGACTCTCGGAAGTTTAAACGCCGCAACACTTGTAGGTCTCTCAGGTGCTCCTGGACTCCAGTCTAAGTTACTGGGAAAGTCCGACGGGATCCGGCGCGGCCTGAAGGTTGGGAGTGGGAGCCCCCGCCCCCCCCCCGCTGTTACTGTCGCACTCGTCGAATGGCTTGTTTCTTATCTAGAGAATCCCTGCGCTTAACAGAAACCCCTAACTTAAAAGGCGTCAGGTTTTCAGTATTGTGCTTGGGATCACTCCAACAACTCAGGATAAAAAAAATGAAGAGTCATTTTAAAAACCCTAGACTCTGCATTATTTTAACCAGGATTATTAGACGCTCACTTAGTAATATTTATTAATTTGTAGTGGTATAAACTCTCTGCATCCGTATGCCACACCAATGCTACATTTTCGCAGGACTCAGTTACGCGATCTTTAGAGCATTTTTCCTCTTTAGAGGAAAGAGTTTTTTCTTTTTCTTTAAAGAGACTTTTTCTTTAGGGTTACGATTCTAAGAAGACACTGGCAGGGAAATAAGATCTTCTGCAGCAGTGGGACTCTTTTTAGGTGAGGAGAAACTGGGAGTAAGTAGCGTTGATTTCAGTGGCTCTGTAGCCCAGCCTTGAAAAAAAAAACGAACTCGAATTTCAGAACCCAACAGAGAATCAGCGCATTCGCGTTAAGTGAGTGGCAAACGTTTCTGGGATTTTAAGCAAGAAGAAATATAACTTGCCGTTCTTTCTAAGGAACTCGAGTATGTTTGGGCTTGCTGTTTCAGTTTATCTAGTTACCAGCGCAAGGCCAAGAACACTTCCCCTTACTGAAAAGACCCGGGGTGGGTTCTTAGCAGTTCTGCTTAGGCTTTCCCCATTTATAATAACCATTTTGAAAAAATTCACACAAAATATAATTCATTATCTTTTGGAATGATGAATGATGGGAAGAGTTTGCTTTACAAGTTCCTTGTTTCGCAAGTTTCATCAACTAAAAGTGTGTGGTAAAAGTTCGAATTCTTCTTCTTTCATTTCCCCATAATATTTTATGGTAGTTGATGTTTAGCTCGGAGTAAAACTATGAAACAACCCGTGAAGGGGTTTAAGAAATAAATCTTGTTAAAAGGTTCGGCTCTTTCTTCCAAGACAATCTGTACGTGTACAACTTTCAGTGCAGCCGATTTAAGCAGGCGCCTAATTCTCTCTCCGACAGTGGGGTTTCAGGCGCTTCACTTGAGGAAGTGGTTGCAGCTATTTAGGAGCGCTTGCGGGGTTCGTCGTCCCTCCCGTTAACGGGGGGAGGCACCCCGATCTTGCAGACGTTGGCCTGGAGGTCAGTCCGCGGCTCTCCCGGACGGTTCCGGCGGCTTTGGCCCCCCAGTGGAAGTGCTCAGGCAGCGGAGGGCTGCGTGAAGGGGGAGGGGAAAGGAGGGGAGAGGCAGGCAGGCGAGGTGTCCTTGCCTCACACGTCGTCAACCCGGAGAGGCCCGGCCCTCTGGAGAGCAGAGCGGGCACCGAAGGGCCTCCTGTCGACGGCGGGCAGGGGTGTCGGAGCCCCTCCTCCGAGAATCTCCCCGGAACTCACTGCGCAAGGCCCAGGCGAGAGCGGCGGCCTCTCTCTCTCCCTCCGCCGGCCCGGGCTGCTGGGAGTCTTCAGCTCCTTCCCCCGCTCCTGGGCGAAGCGGCTCCAAGGCCCGAGAGAAGGCGGCGGGCGGCGCTGGCTTCCTCCCTGGGGCCGTCGTCGTGGCGCACCCGGGCACTTTCCTCCGATCTGGAGAGTTCGAGCCTTTCAGGAGGGGGTCCAGCGTCAGGCCGCGTCGGAGGAGCCCACCGCGGGGGGGCGGGAGAAGCAGCGCCCGCCTGTCCTTCGGGGACT
>NW_015167541.1:407141-410180 GCF_001447785.1 Gekko japonicus | reverse complement strand
GCTGCACTCTGGAGAAGCTCTTGCGTCGCGCCCCAGTCCCCTCGGAAGGGTCGCGGCTCCGGCGCCCCATCCCTTTCGCCGACGCTGCCTTCTGTGCGCGCCGCTGAGCCGCTCCTTGGGATCTCGGGGACAAAGGCGAGCGTTCACTCGAAGCCGGACTTGCTGGGGAGAGGAAAGCCGCCCGATTTCGGCGTGGAAGACGCAGTTAGAGGGATGCGAGGCACCCGACCCCCCATCAATAAGATAGAAAACGCTTCTGCTGCGAAGAACGCCTCCTCCCCAGCACAGCACCTCTCCCATTTTAAGAGGGGTTTAAAAAAATATGGGAAAACGGAAAAATAAAACATCCATCCATCTATGTATCATCCATCACCTGTCAATTTATCTATCACCTATCAATCTAGCTGAAATGCTGAAACAGTATTGTTGCATGCGTTTGGGCAGGTGTAAAACACCAAAGATTCAAAGTAAGTGATGCCAGCCTAGCCACTGGATTAGTCTCAGTGAAGGCTCTGAAAGAGGAAGCGGGAAAATATTTGCAAGCCTGCGGTGAATCTGCCAGGCGGGGACTCCTGCAACAGGCTAGCAGGACAGCCTTTGGACCCCTTGGCCTCTGGTTTCTGGCTGGCCTCAGATTCCTCCACCTTTTGCACTGACTGAGAGATTCCGAGGGATCTTTCACAGGCACGAAATGCAGTCAAAGGACAAATTGACTAGAAAGCTCTGAAGAGCTTCTTTCAATATACAGGAAGCCTTCCTAAGTCCATGAAGTTCAAAGTCTGGAAGCAGAAGTCCTGAATTTTTCAGACCCCAATAAGATCAATAAACTTGAGTTTTGCTGGTATTTTCAAGGATATATTATTTGCTGATGGAGAGTGGGGGAATAGCAATCAACAGAGATAGGCTTGAGGACCTAATTTTCACTCCATTTACTATGACCCTTGAAGCCTGATCTACCTACTCAGAAGCAAGCCCCACCTGAGTTCCCACTGGAGCCTGGAGCGCTCTGTGAATTTTCAGTATTGTGCTTGGGATCACCTGCAGTCTTACTCAGAAGAAGTAAGTTCCACACTAAGCAATGGGACTTACTCCCAAGAAAGGTATAGGACTGCTGTTCTCCTGAAAGCTGGTCTGACAGCACAGGAAAGGTGAGTGGGGGTGGAGGACTGTCTCCAAGGTCCAACACATTTCATCCAGACTGTGTATCCCAGTGGCCAGGGGATAAGGAAGGAAACCAGGAACAGCCCTTTCTGAGAGGTCTGTTTTCCTTCTGCGTGATTTCGATTTGACAGAGCTCTCTGTTTCTCCCAAGTCCCCAGGTCAGTCTGAAAACTAAAAAAGTTTTTGATATTGTTTGGGTACTAGTTGGGGATAGCAACCCTCAGCATTAAAGGGAAGCATTTTCTTACTCTACAGCAGATGCATCAAGATGGGCCGTGGGGTGAAGAGGCATCTTTCCCAACAGCTATGTGTTTTGCACCCTCATTGACTGGGGGGGTGAGGGGGGGCATGAGGATCACAGGATTTGCCTCAAAGCAGTTTCTACCTCACTTTATAACAAAAAAAGGGAATCTTTTGATGGGCTCTGCAGGCAGGCAGATCCTTCTACACAGGGCTGTACAAAATGGGAAAGCCCTTCCATTGTGGGGGACAGGAAGCATCTCAGTGGGTGCATTAAACAAGAGCGTGCAGGCCCCATTGAAGTCCCAGACAAAAGTCTCATTGTCTTTCATGGCTCTGCGTTGCACAGGCTCCTTCTGTTTCAGAAAGACTCTACCTGCTGCTTCCTGCAGCAACCCTCCGGAGGAGCACCAGGTTATGGAGCCCTGGGGCAAGGATCACCCTCTTTGTCCCTGCTCAGGGGTCATGCCGCCTCATCCTCTGTGTCTTCTCCAGGAATTATAACCTCAGGACCTTTACTTGGGTGGTGTGTGCGTGTGTGTGATGGGGAAGAGGTAGGGGGTGTTGGTCTTCTTTATAGCTTTTTAAGAGGCTGTCCTACCTTTTTACTAATGGTAGCCCCCAAGGCAGTGAAAAACAACCATTTAATTAAAAAGCAATTAAAATAGTTCAAGCTAATAAAGTCCCAGGAGAACAACAACAACAACAATAAAGACACACAGCCCAAGGGGTAATTCAGCTGACTGAGCAGCAGCACAACAGCCGTTGGGAAAATTCATAATTGAACCACCTTGAACCATGAGGAAAGGCTTGCTATAGAGGTGTGTGTTTGTGTGTGTGTCGGTGTGTGTGTAATAAATGTCCAAAAGTTCAAGCAGGCAGGGCAGATTTTGCATGACACGTACAAGAAAACAAACCAGTGTGCTGTGGTGATTAACGTGTTGGACTAGGACCAGGGAGAGCTAGGTTCAGATTCCCCCTGTAGCTTGGGCCAGTCCCTCTTCTCTAAACTAACCTACCACACAAGGTTGTTGTGGTGATAAAACAGAGAAGGGGAGAATGCTGTAAGCGGCTTTGGGTCCCCACGGGGAAGACAAGTGGGGTGTAAATATCTGAACAGATGAATAAAAAGTATGGCAAAGCTCAGAGTGCGGTTCCATAGACAGACGTGACCATAAAGGGCTTTAAAGGTAAGAACCAGCACTTTGAAGCGAATCCGGTATGCTATTGGCAGGCAGTGCAGCGCTTTCAGCACAGGTGGAATGTGGTCCCTCCTCGAGAGACCCACTAGCTGCACTAGCTGCAGCTTCCGAATTTGCGACAAAGGCAGCCCCATGTAGAGAGCGTTGCAGTAGTCTAGCCTTGAGGTAACCGTCGCATGGATCACCGTGGCCAGGTCCTCACGGCTAAGGTAGGGGACCAACTGCCGAGCCAGCCGAAGATGATAAAAGGTCGCCCTGGCAGTGGCTGCCACCTGGGCCTCCATTGTTAAAGAGGAGTCCAGGCGCACACCCAAACTCCTAACCTCCGACGCTGGTACCAAAGGCACCCCATCAAAGGTCGGGAGAGGGAGCCCCAACCCTGAGCCAATCCGACTCAGGCCCAGGACCTCCGTCTTTGCTGGGTTTAATTTCAACT
>NW_015167541.1:378628-402038 GCF_001447785.1 Gekko japonicus | reverse complement strand
AATAAAATAGGATCCTAGTGGCAGCTGAAAGACTTACAAAATTTATTCTAGCATAAGTTTTCTTGAGTCAAGCATGGCTCACTTCCTCAGATGCACTGGAGTATAAATCAACCAGTCGGTTTTATATACACCACATTAAAGGGAGTGGGGAGATGTTATAAAAGGAGATCACCATTTCAAAACAAGATCCATCCTTGGGATCAATTTACTCCGAATAGATGTGCCACTCTCTCAAACTGTTAGATAACTAAAATGTCACATCTGGAGCAGAATGGAAACGATATAAACCGAGAGAATAGGAAGTTGCAAAGGGAGCAGAGTTGAAGTCATCCACATCTGGGGGGGACAGGACGGGATATCCTGTGTGATGTAGTGGTTAGAGTGCAGGACCATCCCTGCTGGTGCTATGGAAGCTCGCTGAATGACCTTGGGCCAATCACACTCTTTCTCAGCTTTACCTACCTCACAGAGTTGTTGTGAGGATAAAATGGAGAAGTGAATGATGTAAGGCTGCTTTAGGGTCCTCCTTGGGGAGAAAAGTAGAGTATAAATTAAAACATACACACACATATATATATATTAGAGCCCACAGTACGTTAAGAATTCCACGTCCCTTTTAAGCCAGGAGGTCAGGGTCATTATTTCGGACTTGGTACTGAATTCCCATCCAGTCATTTATCCCAGCCTCTTTTTCCGGGATAAGGCTGTTGGGAAGCAGTTTGCGCACGCGCACACGGAGGGGAAGAGGCGGGGCGGGATGGTTGAGCGTGCCCAGGACGTTAGTCTACGTCACTGCGCGTCTGCGGCTTGTTTTCCCTTCCCGGCAGCCATCTTGACTCCTCTCGCGTGTGTGCGCTGAGCTCCCCGCTTCCCTCCGCGGCCTCCGGCTCCTAGGCTCGCCCAGACCGGGCCACTTCCTTCCGAGAAGGTACATCCTCCTCCCCCCCTCCCCCGGGCAGGCGGGTGCTGGCTGGGTAGAAGACTCGGAGGGCCTGACGGGGGAGGAGAGGCCGCGGCTTCAGCGCAGAGCGAGTCTCCGAGTTTGGTGCTGGAACCCGGGCGAGGTTTCCCCGCTCTCGCTTAGGCCTTGCGCAGCACCCCCGCCGCTTCCCTGGCTGGGTCTGTGTTGAGCAGGGAGCTTCCTCGCGATCTGCAGTCCCCTGTGGCCTGGGCGGGCCTGGTCTGGGTTGCCCTGCGAGTTGTTCGGGCCTCCGGGAAGCGTTGAGGCACCGCCCAGATACCAGCCTAACTATCCTTCCCGTGTTGTTTCTCGCCTTTAGATGAAAGAAACGATCATGAATCAAGAAAAGCTAGCTAAGCTCCAAGCACAAGTGCGCATCGGAGGAAAGGTAAAAGTGGCGGTTCTCCGGTCCTCGCCCCGCATGTTGTTTTGTGCAATCCCTTTAATGTTTTTTAATAACCCCAAAGGAGCTCCGGGGATGTACCTCACTCTTCTCTTCTTAAATTCTATGCTTACAACAGCCCAGTGAAATAGGTTAGGTGGAATGTGACTGGCCCAAAGTCACTCAGTCTTTTTGATAATTGAATCTGGATTTCTCAGATATTAACTGATCGATACACACTTTAACCCCAAAGGAGCTCCGGGGATGTACCTCACTCTTCTCTTCTTAAATTCTATGCTTACAACAGCCCAGTGAAATAGGTTAGGTGGAATGTGACTGGCCCAAAGTCACTCAGTCTTTTTGATAATTGAATCTGGATTTCTCAGATATTAACTGATCGATACACACTGTCTCTTTCGTTCTCCGGAGATGTTTCCACATTGCTTGGCTTCTGCAACCTTAAGCTCTTTTGTCTTTTTACTTTTTGGGAACTTGCGTTCTGCAGAAGCTCTTAATGATTCTTACTGAGTTTGTGGTGAGTGGTTTGGTAAGTCTGAATTGTGTATGCAGCACATAGCGAGGAAGGGTATTATATTGGATAGCGTGTCTGACTTGGTCAGAAAATCTAGGTTCCAATCCTTGAACAGCCAGATTTGACCTCTGGCTGGTTATTGTTTCTCAGCCCTCTCATCGTCTGTGTTCCTTGACTTCTTACCCACCCATAGAGATTTGTATGAGATTTGTAAAAAGCAGGTTAATTGCTTTGCTAAACACAAAACTCCTATGTACGTGTCCTTTTTAAGAGCTGATGGGATCCAGTAATGCCTGAATCAGCATGAGGAATGCAGTTTTATGTATTTAAATATTAATATGGCTTGGTAAAAGGTTGGCTAATCAAGATGCCTTAATGGGCTTTGGTATTATATTATAGTCTCTTTAGTTTTACAAAGATAGGTTTCTTGTATTTAGTGACTCTGCCTTTAGTAAAATCCCTAGTAGTGTAAGGGAATAATCTTACATTTTGTTAGAATAAAAACCAGTGAACTTGCTGTGATGTGCTTTTTGCCCAGCCTCATTTTTACTTATAAATATTTCAAAAGTAGTATCTAAACTTGGCTGTTGAATTTGTGTATGTTGTATGATAAAGTTATTAGATTCTTGGTTTTGAATGTAGATTAAGCTTAAAGCTGTCACCACATACAGATTGCAAACAACACATATCTTTAATCAAGGTGAGGTTAGCAGAATTTCAGGTCTGAGCCTGATAAAGGCAGTACTTTAAAACTTGAAACCTATAATTTTCCATTATGCAAACTGTTTACAAAGTGGCTGATATTGATTTGAAATAAAGCAAGTCTAGCTTTGACATAAAAGCAGGTTGCTCCTGAGAGTCTCAGAATACATGTAAATGATCATCAGCTTATAAGATCCACCTTTAAAAATAAAACTTTTATATGACAGGTTTTTCATGTTTGATGAGCTACTTTTTGCAAAGATGCAGTTCAGTCTTAAGGCTTGCTTAGCCAGCAAATTAATTGTTAGAACACGTGTACTGATTGTGTTGACAGAAGAATTAGCAAGCAGTACTAGTAATCGCAGGGAAAATGGGCACAGACAAATGTTTAGGCATTGAGAGCATTGCTTCCATAAAGCATCTACTTTCAATTTATGGAATGCTCCTGTTAAAAGCAGTATCACATGACATTCATTTGTTCCTGATTTAGACCATTATTTGACCAGAACAAAGTAGATAAAATAGCATTCCTGGTCCTGTTGATAGGGTGAGGGAGGGGAGAACTAAACCCAAAACCTTGATTTAATTTGGTTTGTATCTTTTATTTCACTTTGTCTTTTGGTTATTCATGACTTGTCATCTTGCATGTTTTTGATTGTTTTAAAAAGCTTTTGTGTTAATGCTTATCGTTATTTATTATAACCCTAGACTGTGTGAGTCTGTGTACCAGCTGTGAAAGACCCACCCGGATAGATGGCTACATTTAATTGTTGCTATTTTCTTTGTGAAGAATTTTTAAAATAGCTATAGCAAAAATAGGTCTGTACTGCTCACCATTGTGATACTTGAAAGTTTTTTGTCCTCATGCAATCCATATAGCTTAAAGAAGATTGGAACAGTGTACTTCGGTAACTACTACAGTGTTCTGTTTCCATAGGGTACTGCTCGCAGAAAGAAGAAGGTTGTCCATAGAACAGCTACTGCAGATGATAAGAAACTTCAGTTTTCCTTAAAGAAGCTAGGAGTAAACAATATTTCTGGCATTGAAGAGGTACCTTATGGTTTCTTACCTTCCTCCCCAAACACTCTCATATGATGAGCTTTTTGCAACTACTGACTGTATTAAATTGAATTTCAATAGAAAGTTTGCTGTTGATATGAAACTCACCATACCTTTTGTAAAGGTTGATTATCAAATAGCTCTGGTTTGTTTTGCAGGTAAATATGTTCACCAATCAAGGAACAGTTATCCATTTCAACAACCCAAAAGTTCAGGCATCTTTGGCTGCTAATACTTTCACAATCACAGGCCATGCTGAGACAAAGCAGCTCACTGAAATGCTTCCTAGTATCTTAAACCAGCTTGGAGCTGACAGTCTGACTAGCTTGAGGAGACTAGCAGAGGCTCTACCCAAACAACGTAAGTAGATTTTACACTAATTTGGAATGGAAATAATCCTGGCATCTCTTGGGTGTAGTTGTCAAATGCCAGTTGAAACAAAAATTGTGGTAGTGCCACTGGATAATATTTGGCGTGTGGAATGAAGATCTACAACTGGCCAATCACAGATGGACCTCCAATGCGTTTAGATTTATGTAGTGCATTGTTTGGGGTGGCTAAGGATAATGGGGCTTAGTTTATAGAATTTATAGCTTTTTAGTTATCTCTCTTAAGGCCAGTAAGTATTAATGTATTTTAAGCTGTTTTATTAATATCATTAAAATCAACAAACAACAATTAAACTGCATTCCAATAATGGGTAATGAAGCTTCTTACAGAAGTGAGAGCAGAAGATTACATCCAAAATACTACTTAAGGTGGCAGTATATTTACTTTTATAACCTAATAAAACTTTGCAAGAGCCATGTTTCATACCTCTTGTTGGTGTATTCTAGAGGTGGTTTTATGGTGATTTCTTTGTGATTACAGCTGTTGATGGAAAAGCACCTCTTGCTACTGGTGAGGATGATGATGATGAAGTCCCAGGTAAGAAGAGTTCACTTAATTTTCTGTCTTTCATAATGTGGAATTGCCAGAAACTAAATGAAACAAATCTTTAAAACAAAAGGCAAGCTTTACAATGGAACAGGGACTGTCTTGTAGAACTATCATTACTGGTGGTGAAGGATTTATTACTCTCTCTCTACTTAGTGTGGTAATATATTTGGGGAAATGCTTCTGTTTGTGGAATGGCACAGCTCTAATGAAAGGAAGGGAGGAGGGCCCCTGTTGACTGGTAAAAAGGCGTCACCACAGGATTGTGGTAGCCACATAGACAAAAGCCATGAAGGAGAGGGGCATTGGTTGACATAGGTTGGAGAAGCTGTAAGATCCAACTCCCCTTAATGTTACGGATCTTGTTTGATAATATGGTGTTTAACACAGGTGTGATGACCTTTTTTCACTTAGAGTGCCCACCACTCTCCACAGGTTCAGGGTTATAGGTCGGTTAGGCTGTCACATGTCACTACCCATCTTGCCTCTTTTAAAATATAGAGAGAGCCATGAACATTTCATATCCCAGGTCCGCTTTCTCACTCAGAGACCCTGCCAGACAGGATAGTACGGTCTGCTTTAATAATCACCCCTCACTCAGACACATTGGGGTTTGGGACTCAAAACACTCATTCATTTGCACACTGGCACCATTTATTTATATCCTAACATGTATTTAAATTTAGGCTAAGATATTAGGTTGTGTGTGTTTCCTTCCCTGAAACAACCAGCCCACAGGGTTAAACAAACAAGGAGTTAACTTTTATTTCAGGTTTGAACATAATATTGGATTAGATCAGGTAGAGGTTACAAAGTTTCTTTTCAGTTGAACTTTTGAACTGTTCTATTGTAGCATTTGGGATCCTTCCTTACAAGTTAACCCTTTTTAGACAGCTTTAAACTGTTCTTCCTCACAGCTTCACTGAGCCAGATTCCATCCAAACTCAACTGATTGCTGTTCTCACCTGTCTCCTTTACAAACATTGTCAGCTTCCATTGGCTGCTCTTAGGGAGAGACGGAACCTAACTTATCTGTCAGAACTGGGTACAGTAAAAATATTAAAATAAGTGGGCCAAAGCCCACCCTAACTACTGGGCAGTTGGGATCTCCCTCCCGGGTGTTTGATGCCAGGTAGTACCTTGCCAGTTCCCAAGCCCCCTCTCTGGCTTCAGGCCTAAGTTTGCCATGTCTAGGAGGGAAATGTAATGCCTCCATGGTTGCTAGGTGCAGTACTCCATTCATGGCTAAATAGCTATATTTGTTCTATATTGTAATATTTCTCCTGCTTTCTGGGCTGCATCAAAGTACTGCAGGAAGATAAAATGTCTGCAGCTCTTTGTCCATAATTTTGATGATTCACTGGTTTTAGGCTGGAAGTAGTAACAGTTTTACCCCTTACATTTAAAGGCCTCTTACCATGCTATCTTTTCCAGATCTTGTGGAGAACTTTGATGAGGCTTCGAAGAATGAAGCAAACTGAACTGCCACTTTTTTGGAAACTAAAACTTGAAAGTTACATGGAGCTGCTATTTTATATTGTGACTTTTATTTGTAACATTTTTGTACTGATCATAAGTCAAAGGTCTATAATATTCGGAAACCCCTCAAAATTGCAGCTCTCCTTGGTTATTGCTTAGCACACTAAGCATTTATTTGCGGCTGGATTGATGTGCACAAAATGGAAAAGTATTAAGTCAAAATGCTAATAAAAGTTAAATGTTTAGGCAAATACTTGTAGGTAGTATTTTGTAGATTGAAATATGGCTTTGAATAACTTATGACTACTTTTGTGGTAAACTAGATTCTTGGCTTCAGACCTCATCAAAATAAGTTGTTAGTCCAGAGTGTTATTCATTTTCCCAGTCATGCTTTCAAGGTTTATGTTCATTCCTGTCGAGTACATGATAACAAATACATATTTCTGCCAGTATGCTTAGTTAAGGTCTCAAGAAATTGGTTGATGGCATCTCAAATCTACTGCTGTTGCATGCAAATAGTTAATGGAAACTTTTAAAAAAAACAACGACCACCCTCAAGGTCAAATTTTGAGAAAAGATTGGTGTCCCAAGTGCCAATTCTAACACATGCCCTTCCCCTTACTTGTGTTCATGTGATCTATTAGCTTTCTTTTCTGTGACCTATAAATAACATACTGTGGGTACCATCAAGTCAAACACTTGTTCAGGAACAGAGAAATTAATATATATTCTGAGCAGTAACTGTCTCTTTTAAAGAGTTTAAAACAAAATGAAATACCAAATGAGTGAAAACCAAAACAAAGGAGGACTTTACCCCTGTGATGTAACATGTCAAGGTTCAAGTTTAATAATTTAAAAACATTTTATGTACACTATGTATATAGAATTACAACACTGAAAATAACATCTAAAAACATTTGTAGCTTTAACCATTCTAATGTTATAGCACATCTGAAGCAGAATATCTACAAAAGACCCTGCCCCCAGGAAGGGCAAGCAGTTCAGTAGTCTTCTCTGGGTAGTGAGGCTGGATGAATGAGAAACCTACCATATTTTTAATATTGCACCATTATCTTTCACATATGTTGAATTTATTACTAAAGTATGGATTTGCTCCTGCATTTATAGTAGAATAATTACAGTCTCCCTCAATAGGGCAGTTACGCTGCATCCTAGCATTCATACAATGGCAAAGCATGGTTTGCCATTACAGGAATAAACCTAAGGCATCCTTTGGTTCATGTGCTCTGTCCTTCCAAATTTGGCTAGTAAATACAGTGCTTCTGTATCAAATCATAGTTTGTGATTCAGGCAAAATTCTCCATCCTCTAAACCATATTAGATTGGCTATCAACACAGAACAAACCATGGTTGTGAATTGATTCACATTAAATGATAAACTGAGCTTTGCGAGGAGACTAGAGGGTGCTCACAAGTCTGAAGATGGGCCATGCTAATTTCTACACTTCAAATAAACTGGGGACTTTCCTTGCGAGTTGCGGTAATAAACTTTCCTCCCCCTGCTCTATTTCAAACTATTTGGTGGAAATGCAGTGATGGTACAATAAGGGCAGGTAGGTTTTCTGCCTTACCAATAGGAGCTGGCAAGGTCTCCGGGCATTCTTTTAAACTAAGTTTACATATTCCAGTGCTTCCTCTTATGCCAGACAAAATAAGATGTGATGCTACAGTGTGATTGACATCCCCCCATTCCTAAGATCCTATACAATATCACATTTCACTACATATTTACAAACAGGGTAAAGTTTGGCTTTACAAACATCTATGAATGAAGGACAGAAACAAAAGCAATCAGAAACATTTTCCTGAATGCAATTATCAAACGTTGCTATGTTGGCATCTGGCTTTCTGCCCAAAACATCATTGTGTTTTGATATTCTTTTTTACCCATTTGGGACCTTAAGGTCTTCTGGAACAATAAAGCAACATCATGGTAAAGGCAAGGCTTGCAGAGACATCATATGATGTGATACAACCAACAATTCCATCTTTGTGACCACTGCCAATTAAAATGGGCATGCCAGCAGGAACTGTCAAAACGGGTGGGTGGCAAGCTATCACCAGCATTATTCATGAAGGAACAGTTTATATCTTTACTTGGTGAATAATGAGAGTCCCCCTGCAATGACTGGACTGAAGTAAATAAATCAAATTTGTCACGTTGTGCAGTGCTAACACAGCTGGAACTCTTTAGGTTAGAATCTGCTCTCATGCCTGCAGTGGCTTTATTCCTTGACGTTTTGAAGAAGCATTAATAAATGAGACTCAATCACCTGTTGAACTAAAGTGGAAGAAGCATGTTTAGGTTAGGTTTTGTCTTCCGTATAAGCAGTCTAGCCCATTTTAGAGAACCAGGATAAATAAGCATCTATCCTATAGTGGAAGGTGCATGGAAATTAGCTCACTCACAAACAACATTCTGTTCTCCCAGTTTCCCCCCACACTCCAACCCAGAAGAAGATTCAGGATGCAGCTATGCACTAGCTTCTTAAGGGCTGGTCACTTGCTTCCTTATAAGCAAGTGGCTGTCATCTCTGTCATCAGCCCAAACCACCATCAATGGGAGCACAATGGTCAATGTACTGCACCTGTGTACAGAGCACACTGAACCCCCAAGGATTCTTAGAAACAGAAGATCTTTGTGCCTGCCCCTTCATAATGGACAGCATTTGCCTTATGTGCATGTGCTCCTTGCTCACAGTGTAGAGTGACCAATAATTAAATATAGTCTGACCATAGGCACACAAGGACAAATCCAGTCCTTAATTTTCTCTACAGCATTCTAGGGAATGAAGCAAACAAAATGCAAACTGGAATGGGGGGGGGGGCACCCAGTACTAGATTTGAATGATCAGAGTTGTGATGAGAGAAATTTATGGGGAGGAGACAATAGCTGAGGCATAGTACAATGAGGCTAAGTTGTCATTTCCTAGCTCTGTGACTTCTGTGCAGGCTGTGAGCTCAAATATGTTAAGCTGCAACCCTAAAAAAAAGTCACTAAAACAACAGGTCCTATGATGTTCTTGAATACTCACCACTGCGATGGCCTAGGGCTACAGCTAAATCCATGGAATTATATCCAGAGTCTGTTTCTATAGTTGGATCAGCACCATGCTCTATACAAAACAATGAGTAATTTATTATATTATTATTACAGTTTTAGCATGCATCTCATTGGTTAATATTGTCTTCATAATACTTACCTAGGAGTATTTTGACACATTTAACGTGGTTTCCATGCACAGCATAGAGCAAAGGTGTACCACCATTCTACAAAAGCCAAGAAAGTTTCAGGTCTCAGGATATACTCACACAGCTTAAAACCTAAATACAGGTTGCACATATGTCAGAACAGTTATTCCACTGAGCACACCAAGATACCATGGGATACCCGTCCATTCCATTGGTAGCAAAGCCGAATATGTCAGCAGAATGAACTGGTAGGATGCGATGCTCGGTTTTCAAATAGACACAGTGTGTGTGTGCAAGGAAAGAAAAGTGAAGTCATCAGTTTCTTCCCACCTTTCTAAACAGATTTACAGGTTTTTGGTGTAGTGGTTAAGTGTGCGGACTCTAATCTGGGAGAACCGGGTTTGATTCCCCACTCCTCCACTTGCACCTGCTGATGTGACCTTGGGTCAGTCACAAGCTCTGGCACAGCTGTCCTTGAAAAAGAGCAGTTTGTGTCAGAGTTCTCTCAGCCCCACCAACCTCACAGGGTGTCTGTTGGGAGGGGAAGGGAAAGGAGTTTGTAAGCCGCTCTGAGACTCCCAAGTGAAGGGCGGGGTATAAATCCAATCTCTTCTTCTTCTCTTCTTCTTCTTCCAGAATAAATTTTTATGGTTTATGGCCTACTACAGCAGACTAACATGCCTATTATTCTAGAACTGTCTCCACCTTTGGTTGCTTCATTGGATTTAATCTTTCATAGCTTGATACTGTACATGGAGAAACATGTATATGTTTGAAACAGGCCTATAAAAAGTGACTTCACCCTCAATTCCCTGTCAAATGAGGTCGAATTGGTAACACAGCAGCAGCAGAAGAGTTGGTTTTTATACTCTGCTTTTCTCTACACTAAGAAGTCTCAAAGTGGCTTACAATCACCTTCCCTTCCTCTCCCCACAGCAGTCACCTTGTGAGGTAGGTGGGACTGAGCGAGGTCTGAAAGAACCGTGACTGGCCTAGCGTCACCCAGCAGGCTTCATGTGGAGGAGTGGGGAATCAAACCCAGTTCCCCAGATTAGAGTCTTTCACTCTTAACTATTACACCATGCTGGCTCTCAAATAAATCAGATGAATGCAAACAGCAGTGCAGTAAGCAAAAGACTCACCCAGTCATACTCATTAACATCAACTCCACAGTCTAGCAGCATCTTGACGATGTCTGTATACCCTTTACTGCAAGCCAATGACAGTGCACTTTCTCGCCCCTTCCCCAGGATCTGTGGGTCTGCACCCTGAAAAACAAACATGCTTTTAAAGAGCTGTTATGTATCAGCCTCCCAAACCACACATGAAAGGAACTCCACAAGTCCACTTGTATGGCAGCAAGGTTCTGGAGATCTTACATTTCTGATGGTTTTTAAATAAAAAAAAAAGGAGTTTCCAAAAGTTTCAAAGATAATTTGTTCTACTGGCTTATTTTATATGACGCCTCAATCTGCATTGTTGCAGATGAAAACTATTGCTTCTTGGCTTTGTAAACAGTTGTTCCCCCCTTTTTTGTGAAAGTCTGAAAGATGCTGAATTGGGCTTAACCCTAAATAAATGTGTGACCTCTTAAAATGGCCCTAATCTCTTGATGCCTGGGCTGCAGCAAACTTAATACCTCTCAAAACTACCCCCCCCCGCCAATCTCAAGAATGGTCTTGTAATTGTGAAGGATGAGGCCTGATATGATTTGCCACCCAAATGCTTGGAGAACAGATTCATTCATGCATTCAGAAAGTCTGAAGCTGAGGGAGTGTGCATAGAACTTGGGCACGGGGTGGCAAATAGCTTAGAGGCTCAGCCAAAAATGAGTTGTTTGCTGGGAGAGAGAGAGAGAGAGAGAGGAGAGGAAAAAAGCAACTGCCTTTTCTGAACTTACAACACTACCCTCACTATAGCAGAAGACATAAGTATAATGTGGGGGATGTTTTCACTTACATTTTGTAGAAGAAATTCTACCACTGCTATCTGCCCATGGGCTGCAGCCCACATCAGAGGAGTAAAGCCTTCTTCGTCTGTATGGTTGATTACATTTTCTATTTGACAAAACACACAGGTCAACAGTCTTCTCACTGGGGCACATAAAGAACTCAGGTGTGGGGGTGAGGAGGCATTACTTTAGTCACTTGGAAATTCAAAACTCTTTGACTGAATTGAATACATGCGTTAATTTCTAAATCACAGTGCTGCCTGCTAACTGAATGCTCCCTTAAAACACTGGATCCTTACAGGGCACAGCCCTCAGTCTCTAAGGTAGCAACTGAAGTTTGTTCCACGTTCAAGGTGAAGCCCTGAATTTCCCAACCAATAAACAGTCACTGTATTAAGATTTTTATTTAAAAATAATTTGATAACTCTAACTCTGGATCTGATTAAACAAATTACTGCCCAGATACACAGAACACTAGCATACCCCATAGAAATCAATCCTATATGAGCATACATCGCATTCCTATTCTAGTTAAGTTGACTTAAAGGGTTATATTTCAAAGTTCTGCCAAAAAAAAGGGGGTGGAGGAAGCAGATTTCACTGAATGCCAAACCTCAAAGATTCAGGGTTTACAGCATATGGCCAGCTTATATAGATGCTCTTTCATAGGCCAATACATGACTTTACTGAATCTTCTTGGTTTATGCTCTCTAAAGATATGATGTGATGTTCCTCTGAACATGTTCTGGTAGACATTTTCACAATGGATTTTTTCCTCTTGGGGATTAAACCAAGTCTGTGGCACTGTTCTTTAGGCTGAGAGCTAGTTTGGCAGAAGATCAATCATTCATAACTCATTCTAACAACAAACAATACATCAGTTTAGTTTAGCCAGCATGTTCAAGACTGAAGAAAGGAAGAACAATTTTTAACAAGGAACCTGAAAAACAGTAGAAGCAAGATGCAGTCAAGCCTTGCATTTCAAACATATCTATAAATTCCATATACGAACTGCACAGCATATATGATTAATGTTATGTTTTATCAGACAAGGGAGGGGGAAATTAATGGTGACCACAACTAATGGAGCTGCGGTGGCTCAAGTGGTTAGGATGCTGAACTGCAGGCTGTGGAAGGTCAGTAGTTCAGCAGTTCGAGACCCGAATTGCCGCATGACGGAATGAGCTCCCATCTCTAGTTCCAGCGCCTGCCAACCTAGCAGTTTGAAAGCAAGAAATTGCAAGTAGATAAATAGGTACCACTTCGGTGGGAAGGTAACAGCATTCCGTGCACCTTGGTGTTTAGTCATGCTGGCCACATGACCACGGAAACGTCTTCAGACAGTGCTGGCTCTTCGGCTTTGAAACGGAGATGAGCACCGCAACCCTAGAGTCGGACTCGACTGGCTTTCGAGCAAGGGAGCCTTTACCTTTTTTACAACTAATGGATAGCTGTGGATCCCCCTGCCATGGTAATGCAATACAGCAGGCAGAATGTGTCAGGCTTGCTGCTGCTAGAAATAGATAGGAACAGACAAAGAGAGTAACTCCACCCACTCTGCCAGTAAATCAAGACACTGAATGCTGTGGTGCTATTGTTACCATTAGCAGGAAGGGGTAAATGTTTCTACTGTTTGGAAGCAAAGCACCTTCCTGTATGTTGCACGATTCAGCAAAAGCAAACAATATCTGGAATATCAGCTGTAACCAAGCATCATAGCACTAAGCTGAAAAGGGTTTTTTAAAAAAGTTTCATCACAAAGAAGACTAAGAGCCTAATTACACATTATGTTTTCCCTGAGGATGTCCTGGGGTCAGGTGGAGAGGGACATTCTGTGTGTGCTTATTTGGACTGGGACCATGGTGTGCTGAGGGGCGGGCTTCGACCTCTTCCTGGTGCCATTGTCCCAGCCTGCAATAGCCCAGGGGGATACTATTTGCCCTATTGGCACCTGCATATACACTGGTGAGCTACAAACTACATTTCTATGACATAGGCAAATAATCAATCCCCTTGGCCATTTGAGGTCAGGACCATGTGAAAGGAGGGAAGTCTAAGCACTCTCTTTCAGCAGCCTCAATCCAAACTGGGCCTGTGGTATGCCCGGAAGGTGCAGAAGTTCAAAATATGCCTCTCCAGCCGACCCAGGGACACTACCATTGAAAACATTTTATTTATTTATTTATTTTATTTGGCTTCTATCCCACCCTCCCCACCGCAGCAGGCTCACAGCATTATTACAACATTATTAATGATAAAACAATTTCTCACAATATTATTAATGATAAAACAATTTCTCAGTTAAAATTACAATAAATTAAATCTAAAAATCATACATGAAGTGCTAGCAATGACATACAACATGGCGGGAGTCCACAATCAATTAACGCATGGTCCGGGTCATGTCAGCAAGGCACAGGCTATTCAATGATAAGAACTTAAGAACATAAGAGAAGCCAATGTTGGATCAGGCCAATGGCCCATCTAGTCCAACACTCTGTCACACAGTGGCCAAAAATACCAGCTGCCATCAGGAGGTCCACCAGTGGGGCCAAGACCCCAAAAGCCCTCCCACTGTTGCCCCCCCCCCCAAGGACCAAGAATACTGTGCATCACTTGCCCCCGACTGAGAGTTCCTATCTACACCTTGTGGCTAATAGCCACTGATGGACTTCTGCTCCATATGCTTATCTAATTCCTTCTTGAAGCCGTTCATGCTTGTAGCTGCCATCACTTCCTGTGGCAATGAATTCCATGTGTTAATCACTCTTTGGGTGAAGAAGTACTTCCTTTTATCTGTTCTAAACCGACTGCTCAGCAATGATGTTAATGATATTATTGATGTTATTAAGATATTGATGGTATTGGGGCCAGGGCCTCAGATGGTTGCGGCGGCTCCTTAATTAAATGCTTGGTGGAAGAGCTCAGTTTTACAGGCCCTGCGGAACCGTAAAAGGTCCCGCAGGGCCATGATGTCTTCTGCGAGCTTGTTCCACCAGTATGGAGCCGCCACCGAGAAGGCCCTGGTCCTTGTTGCTGCAAGCCTGGCTTCTCTAGGGCCTGGGAGGACCAGGCAACTTTGAGTGCCTGATTGCAGTGCTCACTGGGGAACGTATGGGGAAAGGCGGTTCTTTAGGTACATAGGTCCCTGGCCATAAAGGTAAGTACCAGCCTTAAAGGTAAGTACCAGCACCTTGAACCGAATTCGGTACGCTATAGGCAGCCAGTGCAGTGCTTTTAGCGCAGGCTGGATGTGTTCCCGCATAGGGAGACCCAACAACCGCCTGGCCACCACATTCTGTACTAACTGCAGCTTCCGAATTTGGGACAAGAGCAGCCCCATGCAGAGGGCATTACAGTAGTCCAGTCTCGAGGGGACTGCAGTTTGGCTTTGACCAGAGAGCATGAAAAACACTGCTACTGTTTTAAACCTTCTGCTTTCCTAGTGCTACACATGTGAATGTTGACACACAATAGCATGTGAGAAGTCTTAATATTGTGAGCCACTGGGCAATAATGTCTGGAACGAAATGGAGAATGAATGAGAACTAGCCATACAATCAGGGCCTCCTGCAACCTAACCTATCCTGACAAGTTATCTCAGTGTCAAAGGAAAGACCCAGAAAATCCTTACCTTGTTCTATGCGTGTGGCTAGATACAACATTTCCCCTTGAGCTGCCAGCTGGTGAATGGAGAGAGCTACCAAAAGAGCAGAAGGAAAATATAGTAACACTCTTATTTAAGGAGAACCCAAATGCTGGCATCTTGTACTGTCATAACAAACTCCCCAGAATACGTTTTAAAGTCCACCACAGAAACACTTACAGTTTACAAGCAAAGGTGTTGTAGAGACTTCATTTCCTCTGTGCTTGTTAGTTAAAGTGGTGGACTGTTTTATAGGTGAAAAATGCTTCGTAGTTGATGGGGTGTAGACATGTCTGACTTGAATCCCAGGAGAAGGAGAAGTATGAATATTGCATTCAGCTAAGTGGGGGGAAGAAAAAAAGAGGTTATAGTAGCTGTCAGAATAACAAGTGGTAGAAAAGTCATATTCCAAGGATTCCATCCAAACTAAATGAGGAAACTTTTCAAAGTGAAGTTAGAGCTACTATGTCTGCATTTCTGGCTGCAAGCTAGGTAGGTGCCTTTAGGCTTAGGACAAAAGGCAAACTAAACTCCAAAGAAATAACCTGTAGTCTAAGTGTTTGTTATTTTTGCCATCAAGTCACAGCTGACTTAAAGCAACCCATGGCAAAGGTAGTTTGCCATTGCCTGCCCTCTTTGTAGCAATGCTGGTATTCCTTGGTGGTCTCCCATCCCAATAACTAACCAGGGCCAACCCTGCTTAGCTTCCAAGACCTGATGAGATTAGGCTAACGTGGGCTATCCAGGTCAGGGCTAGCATAAGTATAAATACCTGGAAATAATTGATATTAGTGGAACTTATCTTTCCATACTGAGCGTTCAGGGATCAAGATGTCAATCCTGCCTCAACAGCCTGATTTTAGAGAGATGAAGAAGAGATTGGATTTATACCCCGCTCTTCACTCCCCAAAGGTGTCTCAGAGCGGCTTACAAACTCCTTTCCCTTCCCCTCCCCACAACAGACACCCTGTGAAGTAGGTGGGGCTGAGAGAACTCTGACACAAACTGCTCTTTTTCAAGGACAGCTGTGCCAGAGCTTGTGACTGACCCAAGGTCACATCAGCAGGTGCAAGTGGAGGAGTGGGGAATCACTTTAAACATGTGTACTTAACACAAAGCACTGTGATGTTGCAGTTTTTAGTGACTGCGACACTGAACAAACTTTGAAAGTATGTGCAATTTAAAACACACTGAAATTCTTCTCCTTCACATTCCTCTCTTTCCCATTGAGAGATGGGAAGCAAGCAAGCACCAGGAACTCCTAGCTCCTCAGTTCAAGCCTCTACCAACTGACACCCCCCCCCCACTACTACCAAGGTTTTCAGAGCAATGGAGAGATTTACCAACTCAGCTGAACAGGACCCTGTGATTCCTTGGCTAAGTGCAGCTAGCCCTTGAGCATAAAAGTCCTGGGTAAAAGTCAACCTTGCAACACCTGTTCTTGGACAAAGCCAGAGCTCCCACCATTTACAGCCGGTCTTTGTCCAAAACGTGTTAGATTTAAAAGTAATCACTGTGAAACATTCTTGCCAGGTTTCCTAGAGGAAATTAATATTCACCATTTGCAATCTGGTGGCTGACTATTTTCATTGCTAAATTAAAATTCCTAGTCTCTAATGTATTCTGTGGCCAAACACACCACTGAGTTTTAAAGATATTCTATAACTGAGGAAATTGTGAAAAGTGTTTATATCCTCTTATGCATTCCTTTGTCATAACACCAATTTCCCCACTTTTTAAAATAATGAAACAAAAATCATTTTAAAATCCCAACCTTTAAATAATACAGATGCCACTTCAAGGTCAGAATTCACTTGATCTTGAATATTTTTGCTATCTTCTTCATTCAAGGACTTCACAAACCGGGAGCAGACATTCATGTCAAACCTATTAGGCAAAATGAATTTCATTCCCATAGCAACACTCTGTGCTGGTCCTTCCTCAACGCTGGAATCAAGGTGATGCTCCACTTTAATGTTTGGCATGTGAGATAGGCTGTAGCTGCTAGTGCAGTCTTCCACAATTAGCTGGGCTCCAACATCTAGATTTGATGAAGACTCCATTATCTGAAGCTTACTCTCTGTTTTCTTTTGGCTTTTTTCCTTTAGTGTATTTTCTAAACAACAAAACCAAATTCCAAATTCAGCCTGCAGCTGAACACAAAATATTAACATGTTAGAACACAATGCCACAAAACACAAAGAAACACATTCATCAAGCTGAACTGATGCAATTTTTCCTTCAAAATGCCATAGAAAATTACCACCCTGCATGCACAGAAATTTGCAAAACAGCTACTCATACTTTACACAGGCTGAAAGCCTTTTACTGTCAGACTGCTTTAAATCAGTTACTTAATTTATTTATTCAATTTGTACCCTGCCCTCCCCACAAGCAGGCTCAGGGCGGCTTACATAGTTGGTACAAAATACCAATAAAACTACATAAAATCATTTTAAAACAATTCAAAAACAAATGAATCACAAAATCATAAGGTGCTAGTAATCCTTCATTAGTTGCTTGAGGTGGCGTACTAAAGAATATCTGCAAACAGACAGTCCAGCTCAGTGGTCTTCTTGAGTCTTGAGTATAAGCCAGATGTTAAGGCTAAGGGCCAGGCTCGTTGATGGTAATAGTCAGGGCAGCTCCTACGAAAACTGAATATATGGCATTTCCAAAGCCCTTTGAAAGTAGTTCCACTGCTGGAGCAGAAAAGCCAAGAGGTGTGAAGCAGCCTGAAGAGGAAGTGGAGAACTGACTTGGGTCAGTGACCATCAGGATGGAGAAAAAGAGAGCCAGTTGTTCCTCAAGACTGAGTTTGCAGTGCCAGGACAAAATTCCATTAGCGGTAATCACAAAAGTCAACCTGACACCAGCAAGAGAAGAGAATTTGATGAAGAATCTTTGGAGAGCTTTAGCAGCATGCCAGATCCAGTGGTTCCTACGATGTGACAAAAACATTCAAACCAGAAACAGGCAGTGATACACCATTTATTCTGAAGTAGCTATATTGATATCTCAAAACGAGTCTCGCCCTCATTTTCTACTTGAGCTTTTTCATGAACTTCAGATGCTAGACATTGTCTAGAGTAAGTAGATGAAGCTGTGTTAGATCAAGTCAGATCACTAGTCTATCAAGCTTAATACTGTCCATCTGAACTAGCGGTGGATCTCCAGGGTCTCTGGCAAGTGGCCTTTCATATCACTTATTGTCTGATCCTTTAATCAAATATGTCATGGACTGGTTTTGAGACTTCTGCGTGTACTGGCAGATTTGCTACCTATGAACATATAATCCTGGAGCTTAAGTCATAATTTTAGTTAACACTGAATAACATCAGCAATGTGGCTATGGATGGCCCTAGTCTTCGGACTGGGAATGAATATTCTGAAAATGATACTGTGATCCAGAAAGTCAGTTTGGCCTATTAAAATAACTTCTGTGACTGGATTAACTGCATCATCACGTTATTTGCTGGGGTGTACATATTTCAGGGAAAAATAGCTAGGTCTTTCAAAATTTTGGCAGAACTCCTTTAGTAAGAACTGTCAGATGTTTTCTGAAAGGTTTTTCTTTTTCTCTAAAAAGGAGGGCAATTATCCATTAAAAACATACAATCTATGTTATGCCAGTGTAGTCCAGTTGTTGTTATCAAAGGCTGTTTTGATAACCATGGATTTACTATGTATCTTTCAGCAGTCAGTCACTCTCTGTCATATAGGGTGATTACAAGGATACAATGCAGGGAAGGAAGGAAGGGTGGAATAATGATAAACAGATAGACACAAATCATGACATACCCCTTACCCTGGGAAGCTACAGCCAAAAAAAAAAGTTTTGTGGCAGCTTTAAAGACTAACAAATTGATCACACCAGAAGCTTTTATACACCACTTTGTCAGAATTCAATAAACAGATAAACATGCTAATAGAGCGGGGGGGGGGGGGCACCCGTCCCTTGTGTAGCGGCGGCGAAACGGTAAATGGCGGTGGCGGAAAGAATATGGCGGCTGGCAAGGCGAACGTAGGCGGAGTGGAGGCGATGCAGGCCGGAGCCTACTTGGACGGAGGCCGCAAGCATGCGTGGAAGTGCAAGTGGTCCAGGCCCGGAAATGAATTCGCAACAGCCAGAAGGAGGAACCTCAAAGACCAGTGCTGGAGTGGACGCCGCCGGACTACCTCCCGCAAGGCAGTAACAACAAAGATCCGCTATACAGAAAAGGGTGCCTGGTAGGCTTGTCACATCCCCTACATGTATGTGGCCCTAGGTTTAGGATTGTATGAATTGAAACTTGTAAGCCGCTCAGAGCCCTTCGGGGGTGAGCGGGATATAAATTGAAATATAAATAAAATAAAAATGAAACAAATTAGGGGGTTAGAGCTTTAGGGAAGGAGTCTGGAATTGCTTCATAAGGGCTCAGCTCTCCCACACTCTAAACTAAAAGAGAACCTCAAGCAACAAACCAGAGGAGAGAGAATGAAGCCTACCATTTACTTATTTATAATATTTCTATATCACCTCTTCAAAGCCCTGCTTGAAGCAACTTACAGTTAAAACCCGCAGTGTTGTTTTTTTTTAAAAGGCCATTATGCACATATGCTGCAGAAAAATTATCCATACAACAAAAGAGAGTAAAGTAGGTGTCTGGCAAGCGTCAAGAGGGGGAAGGTGTTTCAGAGGCAACATCCCGCCGCATAGAAAGCCCTCTCTCCCTGGTCACCACACGCCTCGCCTCTGCAGGCAAGAGCACGGGGAGCAAGGCTGCAGAAGCAGATTTTCACGGGCAGCCCCGGCTACGACGGGAGGAGGAGACGGACCTTCCACTCGACGGACACTGCGTCTCCGCCCCCACACCGGCATCTCATCTTCCACCCGCTACGCACCTTTTACCGCCGCAGCCACGCCTCAGTGAGCGCCAGTGTTACTATGACGGCGACATTATTGTTGTTGCTATTAGTTCACGTCATGACGCTATTTCCGCTCAAATCACAGGCCCAACCCGGAACGAAACATCAAAGCGATCTACGCTATACCCACCTTGCCAAATAAGTCAGCCGGGGAACGGCTAGCGTTACATTTTACGTCACCATAAACGCTCCTCCCCTTCTGCTGATCGTCCATAGGTGGGGAGGGAAAGATCCTAGGCCGAGTGAAGCCATAGCAACAGCGATTGAACGTGTCGGGGATAACAAATTTAAATGGACTCCACAGGCTGCCGTAGAAGCCTTTCCTCTTTGCGTGACGTTTCTTGCCCAGGAGATGGCGGTGCTGAATTCGACACTGGAATGGACTCAGTAGAACGCTGACCTTTTCTCTGTCTATGGGAAGGAAAACGTCATTCTAGCGCGCGCGCTGAAAGATGTTGGCGCAGCACTTGTGACGAATGTAATGACGTGTTCCCTCTCCCTGAAGGTTGGCCGTGGTGATGGCGGCTTCCTGGCGGAGCAACGTGACTGTTGATGGCTGAAGAAGGAAAGTAGTGTGGAGTTCGGGGGTAAGTAAGGAGTCCAGTGGGGCGACACGGAGGGCGGATGGCTGTAGTAGCCTCCACTTTCCTCTTATTCTCTGAAGCTCAGTGCTTGGATTTTAGCCGGCCGGCAGTGGCCCTTTTTCCTGTAACAGAAAGAATTCGTCCTTTGTATACACTGTAAGAAGAGCCCTGCTGGATCAGACCGAGGATTCATCTTAATCCAGTGTGCTGTTAACGACAGTGGCCGGCTGGCGGGGAGTGAAGAATTCCACTTCCTTACACTGAATGTGTGTTTAATGTTAGCCTTTTCTCATGCCGCATCTCCCCAATTCCATTGTATTCTCTTTTCCGCATATTTTAAAGCTGTATTATTCCAGCTCTGCCGCACTGTCATTCTAAATGTAGTCAAATAAGTTTGTATGAAGGTGTTATACTGCTAGTGGATGTGCAGACATACTGAGTATGTCAACCATGAACCTGAGATCCCTTTCCTGTTTTAGTCTCTGCTAGTTCAAACCCCATGGCCTGTAGCAGGGTGTTAGGCTTCTTTGCTGTTTGTATTCTGCAGAATTTGTGCAAACTCCTACTGGTACTTGGTGCTATTGGCTAGAATAGGATTGCCTGAGAACAAGCTCGTCTTTGAGGTATGCAGTTTTAAGTATACTTACAAGAGGTTGTTGTTAACAGAGTTGTTCAGTGATAGAGCCAATGCCAATTAGTTATCCCCAACTTTTATTCCATATATTTTTTGCTTATGCAAACAGTGATTCCTTTCCTACTGAATATTCCTTAGCCTTCAGTCCTGCAGGTACTTTGACAGTACAGAATATTGGGAATCAGTTTATATGTGCACTGGTGCTAACACATTGAAATAATGATCTTAAGTTGAACTATGTGCTGTTCTTCATTTTGCTTTAGATGTAGAAAATAAATGTTGCAGCTGTATAATTGTAATGCATACTGCTTGCTATTTTCCTTGTTATTATTTATTGAGTGTTATAGACTGCCCGTCTCACTTGGACTTGAGGGAGATCAGAAAGTACAAAAAACAGTTCAGTCTGACAGCAAAATCTCCAATAAGCAACACAGTAGGATTAGGATCACAGAACTGAAAAAACAGTGCAAATGAAAATCAGTCTAAGGCATGACATACCATAATGAAGAAAGGGAGTTTCAGAGATAGAGGATATTGAAGCAAAAAGGGATATAATGCATACATTAAACTATGAAATAGACTGTATTATACTATCTCTTGGTGATTTCGTGTATCGTTTTATTACCATTCTAATCCCTTTGTAAAAATGCTCTCATGAGCATTTCTGTTTTGTCCATTTTGTCAGATCATAGAAGCAAAGGAACCTTCCTGATCATCTCAGGCTAGCTGTTCCATGGAGTGGGGGAGCCACCACACAGGATGTGCCTGAAGAAGCAGTTGTCAGTTTTATCCTTTTGCCAGGGTGGCACCTTCAGGAAGCATTGCTCAGATGAGGAAAGTGGCCACAGTGGGATATCATAGCAAGCGAAGCAGTTTTACTCAAAATAAGGGAACATACATTGGTATACAGCTGTAACAAATAACGTGTGAATTAGTTGAGGGTTAACAATACATACTTAAGTTAATATGGTGGGTAGATTTAATTATTTGATGTATCCTTGTAATTTCAGCATTTTTGTTTTCCCAAGAGGCTGATATACTTGAAACATAATACCTTTCTGCCTGAGGAAACAGTATTTAAAGGAGTAATGGCTAACTACAAACCTGTCATAGTACAGAGTTATCCAAAACTTGGTGAAAAAGTAACAGAGGATACTTTATACTGGAAGAATTACAAGGTAAGAATGCATAGTTTATTTATTTATTACTTTAATTTTTACCCCGCTCTCCCTGCCAAGGCAGGCTCTGGGCGGCTTGCATAAAACCCAATAAAAACAATATACATCTCAGTATAAAATACACAATGAACAATTTAAACTGTTAATATGTTAATAGAGGTCCAGATATGGTAAAATGCGTTTAAAATTGTTGGGTTTAGAACAGGGTTATATCTTCATTGACTTGAAAACATGAGGTATTTTGACTTGATTTTTGATGTTGCAAGATGTCAAATACTTAAGTCAGGTTAGCATTTGACTAGTGCATTTCGTCTACAGGACAGTATTTGAGTTTTTTAAAATTTAAAGTTGATATGCCTTTTATTTTAAGTGGTGTTGTAGTGGATGTGCATCTTTTTACAGTACTAATAGTGCCCTCCTAAGAAGAGTTATACCCTTCCAAGGCCAATTCTGCTTAGGAGTGTACCATAAAAGCCAAACCATTTTTAAAAAATCAACAAGCTTTTTAAAATAAGTGAGCTTTTGAAATCTAAAACACTTGAGAAGATGTTTGTGCTTCTTTCACATTTTTGTAAATATTGTGCTAGTGAAAAAAAATTCAAAGGTTAACTGTGTAAAAATTGTGCTCCCCTTTTTCCAGGCTCCCATTCAAATAAAGGAGTTTGGTGCAGTGAATAAAATTGACTTTTCTCCGGTCCAGCCATACAATTATGCTGTAACAGCCTCCTCTAGGGTAAGGATTTAAGATGAAGGAATAAACTGCAACTTGCTGATGTGGCTACAGAAAACAAAGGCAGGCATCTGGAAAGGGACCTATGGGACAGAATGATTAATCCATCAGAAAAGAGAGTCTTTATGGAAGTAGGTTTTATAGAATCATCTGTGTCAAAGTGGGTCTGTCTCTATCATTGGGTTATGTTGTCAGAACCCAGGACAGAACCATGCAGTTCAACTCAGACTGGGCCTCCATGGCTCACGTTAAGTCCTGTGGATCAAAGTGAAATGGGGTGACAAATACCAAGGGTGTTGAGGAAGGACCCAGCCAAGTTCTAGGCCTGGGGCAGCCCAAATCCTCAGTAGTGTGGCTCAGCACAAACCTTTATTTTCTCCCATAGAAGTGAATGGTCACCTGTTATCCTAAGGGGGGGGAGAGTAAAATACTACTCTTAGGGGCATCCTTTCCCTCCCTCTCCCTTTACCCACCCTAGCACAGGTGGCTCACTTTCCTCGAGAGTGGTCCTGTG
>NW_015167541.1:369572-378576 GCF_001447785.1 Gekko japonicus | reverse complement strand
TTCCTGCCTGCTTTCTCTTCCACCTATTCCCACTTGAGTGTTTTTCTGGGCAGGGATGGACAGTTCAACATCCAGCATCATACTCCAAGCCTTGTTCAGCTGCTTTTCCACTTAATACCTGCTGACAGGTGAAATGTATTTTGTTTTAGATTCACATCTATGGCCGATACTCACAGGAGCCAATCAAAACGTTCTCTCGGTTTAAAGATGTTGCATACTGTGCTACGTATAGAGATGATGGGAAGCTGTTGGTAGCTGGCAGTGAAGAGGGCAGCATTCGACTCTTTGACATTGGTGGGAGAGCAGCACTGAGACAGTTCGAGGGCCATACCAAGTAAGAGATCACAGTTCAGTTATATGCATTGTGACTTCCAGCTTTGATGTATTTCTTTAACGTATCCTGAAACAAATGGCTTGTTGCCTGTAGCCACTGTGTATTAATTTAAGCAGTAAACGTGATGTTATATTTTTAAATTTCAAGTGTACATTGCTGTTTACTTAGCTGTTAGATCCGTTCTGCAAAGATTAGTTCTCCACTCAAGAGCCTACGTTCTCAGTCATTATAACAAGCTGGCATTTAGATTCTTCTCACTCTGCAGAAGTTTTCTAGATAGATTTCCAGATGCCAGAGGCCTGAATCTGGCCTGAAAGCTCTTGTATACCATTCCCCCTCCCCCGCATTTCTTATATTTGGCAAAGTATGTGCAGGGGGCTAATATCTGGATTTTATTTATTTATTTTTAGAGCAGTACATGTTGCCAGCTTTCTGTCTGACAAATACCGAATAGTATCTGGAGCAGATGATTATACCTCCAAAGTGTGGGATGTTTCTTCCGCCTCAGAAATCATTGCGTATAGAGAGCACACAGACTATGTGAGATGTGGCTGCGCTAGTAAACTGAACGCAGATCTCTTTGTAACAGGTTTGTAGGTTTGGTTTATAATTACCTGTGTCAAATAAAGCTAATTCATTACATTTACTGTGTCAATTGCTGCTTATTCAGAAAAGGGTCCTCTTTACAATTGCTCCTTATTGCATTTTATTTCATTCAGCTCTGTGCCTGAATATTTTGTTGTATGTGATTTTTGCATGTTTGATTGTATTCTGATAGGCCAGATTGGCTGCTTTAAGATGATTTCTTCTTCTAGCTTGTATTTCATTTTTCACTTACTTCACTGTAAATCAGTGTAATTCTACTTATTTAAAGCATTAACAAATGCAGTTCTTATGATCCAACACAGTGTATTCAGCTGTACCTAAAGCAGTATTCTGTTCTTTAATATCTACGAAAGATTTCAGACTTTTCTTTTTCTGGGATGGTTTTTAGGCTCATATGACCATACTGTGAAAGTATTTGATACCCGGACAGAAAAAAGCGTCATGACAATAGAACATGGGCACCCAGTGGAAAGTCTTAACCTTTTTCCTTCTGGAGGTCTTCTTGTGACTGCAGGTATGTTATCAAGTAGCCAAGTTTCCTTTTACTTTTTCCTGTTGGATTGTAGCTTGCTTTTATTTTTGTCTTTCAAGAATTCTTATCTGATTGGTAATACAGGCAACACTGAGAAAAACATATAGTTGTAAATTATGTGTCACTCATGCCTGAATATTTAAGTTCCAGGAGGGTTTGGTTGTAGCTTCTGAGAATTGTCTGCACAGTCTGTGACCCACCAAGAAAAGCCACAGCTTACTAGCTGTGTGTGACAGCTCACTAGGAGTCTGATACACCACCTGTTTTTTCAGCCTGTTCAGGACTATAAAGGCAGAGAGGATGTTGAGCATGCCAGGCCCTACTGTGTTGCTGTGGATTGCAACTGGGTTGGTGTAGGTCACAAATTGTGTATATTCTCCTACCAGGCTGCATGTTTATAGACAGAGTATATGGATGTCTGTTCTCAAACTGATTATCAAACCCTGGTGTGCTCAAACCCTGATGTGCTTAAGTACTCCATGCTGTTTATGTAAATAGGCTTTGGCTGTACCCTGATTAAAGTCTGTGACTGTTCTTAATTTAATTTCTCTCATTTCCAATTTTCTTTTTGTGATGCAATGGGTGTGCAAATAAAGTCTTTGTTCGCTCTCTTGCAGGTGGTCGGTATGTTAAAGTATGGGATGTCCTTAAAGGAGGGCAGTTACTCGTCTCCTTGAGAAATCACCATAAAACTGTAACCTGTTTGTGCCTGACGAGCTCTGGTCAGAGGCTGCTTTCTGGCTCGCTAGATAGGTTTGTACTTCTCACCATTTAACTTCCTGGCTTTTTATGAGGTAATGGTTTCGTACATATCCTGTGGTTGCCAGTGCAGAATGAAGCCTTATTTTTTATATATATATAACGTTTTTATTTTTCCAAAACAAACAAACAAAACAGTTAGGGATACAGCAGTGCACATCAATTTCCTCTCCATTACAGCACCTCATACAGTCATCAAATCCATCTCATTTCTCCATCATACATTGTTTATATAGAGTTTGCAAATACAAGAGTATACAGTTTCTTTGTTGTTGTTCAGTCACACAGTTGAGTTCGACTCTTCGCGACCCCATGGACCAGATCACGCCAGGTCTTCCGGTCTTTCGCCGTCCTCTGAAGTTTGCTCAATTTCATGTTCGTTGAATCTATGACACTGTTTAACCATCTCATCCTTTGCCGTCCCCGTCTTCTTTGACCTTCAATCTTTCCCAGCATCAGGGTCTTCTCCAGTGAGTGCTCCCTTCTCATTGGGTGGCCAAAGTATTTGAGCTTCAGTTTCATTATCTGGCCTTCCAAGGAACAGTCAGGGTTGATTTCTTTTAGGATTGACTGATTTGATCTTCTTGGAGTCCAAGGGACTCTCAATACAAAGTTTCCCTAAGCATGTTACTAAATTTTGAATTATATTGTACAGTGTATGACTCTTTATTCTAAGCGCAAGTATATTAGGATCTTACTCCCTCAAGAGTATCTGGGGCTCCCTCAATATGTCAATGATATAGACCTAAAATGGAGGGAGTTCCCTCATGCTTTCCCCAAAATTTTTGTAGTTATCAACTTTTTCTTGATTTTCTGACTCGTCCTCTTAAGTTTGAAAGTCTTAATTCTCTGTCTCTTCCCTTTATAAGTATAAAAATCGTCTTCTAAGAGTAACTGTCTGTATTCCATCTTTGTAGTAGCTTGTAATTTCATAAATTGATTTTTTTGTTCTTTCTGAGTTGGTAAGGAAGTCACTGTTTTGGGAATTTCATCTGCCATAATTTTTTTTATAAAGTCTCTGGTACATTTTTGTAATGGTTGTATTTGGCTTTGTAGGCAAATTCCAGTCATGTTGCTTGTAGGTTCCCTCTGCATTTTCAAGGCAATCCAATCTTTTTTCTTCCTCTTTCCACTCTGTCTGGGCTATTTGGCTCTTAGATTTGAGTTGTTGGGTCTTTATTTGGATCTCTGTCTGTACTGAGTGAAAGGCTTCTTCAAGAGCTTTTTTTATGGCCACAGTGAGCATATTCAGAAGATCTCTCAAGGGAACTTGAACAGGTTTATCATCCATAAATTTTTGGTATAACTAACAATAAATCCTCTGAAGTATTTCTATCTATCATTAAAAGTCATTTTCCCAGAAATTATAGTAAAATCAAAGAGTCTCTAAAGACTATTTCCCAAGCCAAGTTTTGCAGAGAGAGCACTATTAAAAAGTGTATGTGAGGAGCTGCTGTGCTGTAGTCAAGGTTAACATAGGGCAAAAGGCTTATCAGAACTTTGCATTCCAAAGCAATTAGTCAGGCAAAAGTGGAGTTTCACAGTTTCAGTAGAGACAAACATACATTATTCATGCCTCTTCCACATGATTGGAGGAAAGAGAATCAGGTGTGCAAATGCATGCGTTATATGTATGATGTATGGTATGATTATGCATTATTTGTGTGTATGATTTATGATTTTTGTATGTATGATTTATGGTAGATACAGTGCTGTATTTGAAGAAGTGAGCAGTGACTCATGAAAGCTTATCTCCTGCAACAAATTTTGTTAGTCTTTAAGGTGCTACTGGACTCTTGTTATTTTCTACTGCTACAGACAGACTAACATGGCTACCCATCTTGATCTGTCTCCATAGAATCTGGGTTAACCTTGGAAGGCTGTGTGTGTGTCTTGAGAAAGCCTGCCTGCCTGACCATGGCTATTTTAAGTAAAATAAAAGTGAAGCTCATTTAAATAAAAGCGGAGCTCTCTGCATCCCAATCAATCTATTTTGATATAATGGGAAGCAAAACTGGAACAGACAAGATGTTAGCGGTATGGTGCAAATTAAATTTCTAATTCTTCAGAGATATCATCTAACTACTTGCTAAGCTATTTTTTATCCATGCAGGCACGTGAAGGTGTACAGTACAACATCCTACAAAGTGGTTCACAGCTTTCACTATGAAGCCTCCATTCTCAGTCTTGCATTAGCAGTACGTATGATTAAAAGGCCTTCTGGTCACTGATATTATCTCAAACCTGTTGTATGTACAGATTTCATATGAATAAGATGAAATATTGTATGAGTATGATAGCATGCCTGTGGGATGCAGATCTTATTCAAGTGAATGGCACTTGTACAGGAGCTCTTCTCACTGGATGGGACATCGTTTGCTGTGGCTTGGCATGTTGCTGCAGAGTTATCTATGGCATTGCATCCTTCAGTCCTATTTCCAATGTTTTTGTCCAATTAGGGCTGCATTTACATATGGCACTGAAAATCTAGGGTGGCCACACCACCAAGCAGTGCAGCTATGTCTGTGTGTCATGTGGGTCAGGCTGTTTGAAATAGTTTGATGCTTGCAAAATACACGTGAGGAGCAAGTGCAGTTTTCAAAAATCAGGTTGTGTTCCACCTTGTGTATTCACATATTGGGATAGGTAACCAAGTGATTAGGATGCTGGATTGTGTCTTGGAAGTTGCTTGTTGGAGTATGTTTATCTGTGAGTTACCTTAATTGTGAGACGTTTCAAGCTGTACACTTGCTAGGCTTGGTAACTTTGCAGGTTCTAATTCCCCTCCCCCCTCACTCTTTTGAATTTGGAATTGCTTCAGATGCAGGGGTGCCTTTTGACTGGTGCCCTCTAGAGAAAATATTCTAGACATTTTCTCTAGGGCCATTCTTCGGTAATTTAAATTAGTGTCTTTGAATCAAGCAACGAAAGCATGACGTTCCAGGGTTTAGTGGTATAGAGCACGTGGGTTGTAAGCAGATGATTCCAAGATCAGTCCCCTGGCAGCTTTAGTGAAAGACAGCAAGTGCTGGGAATGACCATGTCTGCTTACTCTGTTTTTTATTGGATTAATATCCCACCTTTATTCATAAGATGAACAAGGCTATAGATCAGCCACTAATACAATTTTTACGCCAAATCTGTGAGATACCAAAGTTTATGGTTGTTACTGCCCTTAGACTGGAACTCAGCATTCTATCAAAGCTAGAGCCTGGATACTGGCATTAAATTTGAAAGTCAAAATGTTTTCTGTGGATAAGAGTTTATTATATTGTATGAAATCTGATCACCTCCAGTTCATGGAATCAGTCCATAGCAAAAAAACTGAATATTTTTGGGGTGTCCTGAGAATGTAGTTTTGGCATTAGGATGGCCTTTAGTGTGTAAGACTATTAAGCAGCTGATCATGGAGACTGATAACAATACCGTCTGCCAAGCTAGACATGTTTGTTCTTCTCTCCATATGTTCTCCATTTGTTCTTCTCTCTTTACAATACCAAAGTATCTGTTTAGTCTCACAATTCCAAGGTATAGATGAGCAATTATGCTTCTAAGATTCCATGTGCTACCATCTGCGATTTCCGAAGGATGTATGTTAGGGATACCATTCTCAGATGCTGTGATTTAGGTGGGATAGAAACTGACCCATGTTCTGTTTGAATGTCAATGGTGTAATGAGGCTAGAGAGAAATGGATTAAACCCCTAATGCAACAGTGGAATGATTTTCCTCCAGCTATTCTAGTCACTAAAATTTTAATAGATTCCAGATTATAAAGCGTTCTTTTTTTTTCTTGTTCAGGCCATGATAACTTGGGCAGCCTGTAATAGGACATCTTCCTTTATATGGCATGCCCTTGTTCTGTCTGGCTTGATTGAGTTCTTCCTTTCTTCTATTACCAGCTGGGTCTGACGGATACTACTCAAGACCTGTAGGTCAGAGGAGTAAAGAAAGAAAGAATCCCATCTTTCTTCCACTGTGCAGCATATGTGAGGTGGTCCCCAGAAGATCTCCCATCCAGACCCAAGTTGCTCCATGGGTCTTCATACCATACTGGAATTTCCCTCTGGGTGCCACTTGGAGCAGAGAGTTTGGTGCTCAGTGGACCAGTGGCTGGGTTTGGCGTATGGCAGTTTCATAGAAAACATGTCCGAAATAATCTCTGAATTACAATTCTGGATTCAGCAAACCTGTTTCTTCTTCCGTTTAGCCAAATGATGAAACCCTAGTTGTTGGCATGACAAATGGAATACTGAATATCAAACATCGAAAACATGAAGAAAAGCAGCGTTCTGGAAGGAGGAGGAGGCCCACATATCGAACATTTGTGAAAGGAAGAAACTACATGCCAAAGCAGGTACAAGACACAGGATGTAAACATCAGATCTTCCGCTCACAATTTTAATAGGACATACAATACAGCAAGATAGAAATATTTAGGGAGACATCAGACCTACAATACATTAGGAAGCCTTTTGATTGCTTAAAAAGTGGCCTCAGGAATCTCAAAGTGGTTTACAATCTCCTTCCCTTCCTCTCCCCACAACAGTCACCTTGTGAAGTGGGGGGGGGGCGAGAGTTCTGAGAGAACTGTGACTGGCCCAAGGTCACCCAGCAGGCTTCATGTGCAGAAGAAATGGGGACTCAAACCCGGTTCTTCAGATCAGAGTCTGTTGCTCTTAACCACTACACCATGTTGGCTCCCAGTGCTGACTGTTAGAAATACAAGCAGTAAAATTTGGGAAACATGGGCTCAAATCCCTGTTTAGCCAGGAAGCTCAGTTGGTGACTGTGTTTCAGTCATCTCTTTCAACCAAATCTACCTCACAAGATCATTGTGAGGATAAATGGGGAGAACTTACCTACATTTCTCTGAGTGCCTTGGTGGAAAGGTGAGAGAAAAATGTAAGGTAGAAGTTATATTACAATAAGATGGATTCTTTTCTTTTTTTTTCTGTAGCCCCTGTCACAAACTGTCATCTTTTCCTTTTTAGGAGGATATCCTTGTCACAAAGCCTGTAAAAACTTACTTGAAAAAATACGACCAACTTTTGAGAAGTTTCCAGGTTTCCAAGGCCCTGGATGCTGTCCTTCAGGTAAGGTAACATTACTTGAGTGGTCTTTTAGAATACACAATACAGCAAGCTGTAACATTCTCAGATAAATTGGCTACTTTCTGGTCTGTGAAGGTCTGTGCTGTGCTTCTCAGGCAGTGCGATCCTGAGAGCGGGTCTGTGTCCCAAAGGGGAACCCACACAGGTCATTGACTGGGTGAATACCCCTGCTGTGGGGCCACCCAAGCTGGTGTCCCCAGCAACCCCACTGTTGTGCCCACAAGATATCACAAGGACACAATGGTGAGGCTGTGATGGACAGGGTGAACGAACCAACCACAGGGCAGCTGCCGTGGAAACCTGGCTCCAGGGGCACAGTAGGTAGAGGAGAGAGGCAGCACCATGCATCTCTGGCCACAGGACTTGGCTGAACAGCATGGAGGTAACGGCATTTATCGTTTATTTTTTCCTGCCTGCCTGTGCAGTGCTGTGACTCCTTCACAGCATACTCTGTGTCTGCATCAATCCCGTGCCTTATCCGCCTCCCAGACTTAGTGGGAGGCTGCTGTGTGTGTGTGGGGCTGAGCCAGTGTGGCAGGGCTGTCAGTCTGGGGGTTGTATGACAGGATCTTCTGGGCAGAGCTGTGCTGGTCCTGCTGCTGCCATGGACAGTTCTGGATGCCAGCTGCCGGGTGGCATGTGGATGGATCACAGGAGAGGTCCTGGCTGGGCAAGGACAAACACTAGTGCAGCCATGTAGATGTGCATGGAGCAGGCAACCCTTACCCACCTGCTGGTGGGCTCTGTTGCTGTGTCTCAGGATGGTTCCATGGTGGGGTAGGGGCGCATGTGGGGCCATGGAGGTTACCTGCTGGACCGGTCACTTTTCAGCGAATAGGTGATCTGGGGGGGGGGTGTACTTCTGGGGGCGGTCTGGCCCGCTTGGTGTTTGGCAACGCAGGTGGTAGGCAGGTCTCGGGGGGGGGGGGGCGGGAAAAGAAAAAAGTTCTGGGCAGGTAGAGGGGTGTAGAGGTTGGAGATTACCTGGGTAGGCTGCCCTCAGCCTCTGTTGGGGCCAGCCTTGGTGCTGGATCGGTCTCAGGGTGGAGCATCTCGCTGGCCAAGCACTGTGCTGCTTTCCGCCCTGGGGCCGTCTGCCATGTCTGCCCTGGTATGGCCACTGCCTCTGGTGTGGGGGGGGACTTGCCACAGAGAGGTGTGGAACAGTGAACATGGCAGCTGTTGGGGTGGGGGTTTTTTTTGGTTTTTCTGGTCTCCATGAGTGCCTTTGGGCTATGCCATAGGTTTTGTGGGTGTAACGCTGTGTTGCCGGCTGGGGATATTCCCAGGCTGAAGTGTCTTAGGGAGCTGACTAACTCCTGCCACTCCCCTAGGCCTGCCCACCCTGCTGCTGGCACGGGGGGTTGTATCAGTCACACTCTGGCAGGGGGCCACGCTGGTGTGTGGCACTGGGGCATGGTGCCAGTGTATCTCTGGGTTGCACTGGTGTGTCCAAGGTACACCAGCATAGTGGTTGATCAGTGCCCTGTCACACACCCCATTGTACTGTTAATCTATCAGTGCTACTGGGAAAGGCATAGAATTTTGCAAACCAATAATTTCTCTCCACCTGAACGCTTGAGGATGTTTCTTGCCTGCATACATTTTAAGAAGGAGTGAAACTAAGAAATACACTCATACACATTTCATACTTGGTGCA